>NW_010406632.1:27997-38379 GCF_000710305.1 Buceros rhinoceros silvestris | reverse complement strand
TTTTTTTTTTTTTTTTTCTTTTTTTTTTTTAGGTTGGCCTGAAAGAGGCTGACAAAGAGGAAGAATTGTGGCTGGCTGTTTTTTGCCTGCTGGCAATTTAAAGATCGTTTTTGCTGGATCACAATAGACCTATCTTATTTAAAATCCAACATGTACTCCCCGCTGGCCCCCCAGAGCCCCAGCAGTCTTAGGAACAGGATGTTGATGTTCCTTCTGACAAGATGAAGCTGTTTGCTTGTATGTTAATCATGTCACTCATGCCATGGTCTCTGTAAAGTTGTCCGTTTTTTAACTAGGCAAAGCTTTTATTATATATCAGCTGTGATACTGACGTGTCCTGAATGGGTTTCTGGTACAGTGTTAAACGAACGTTGTGTGATTGGGTGATTGTAATTGGCATTATGTTTTGCATCTGGACTGATTGCATGTAGAACACGTGCATTTAGGATCCACATCCGTAGTTTAATACGTACTAAAATATTTACTCTTATCTGCTGTTTCAGACTACTTCAGAAAGAAGAATTTTTGATGTCCTGGTACTAGTTCCTGTGTCTTTTTAGCTGAGAAAATTACTGTTCAGGAAAGTTGTATCACTGGGCATTAGGACGACTGGATCATTAATATTTAACTGCATTGGAAGTAGAAAGCACTGTAACAATAATAATAATTTGCACTTGCACAGCACATTTCTCCTGAGGATCTCAAAGCACTTTACAAACCATTTAATTAAGTCTTACTAAAGCCCTCTGAGGTTTATTATTAGTCCCATTTTACAGATGGTTAAGCAAGGGCATAAAGAAGTTAAATGGTTTGCCTAAATGAGTTAGTGGCAACAATAACCATGTACTTCAGGACTCCTGACCACATCTCTCCTCTCTAGCAAAGAAGGTATGAAGTGACCATAGCATCTTGCCAGCAGCAAATGGAACAGCACAGCAGCTGAAAACTTAAAGAAGGTGAAATTTGAGGTAGTCCACTGTGAACCCTCTCTGGAAATGGCATGGTGCTGCAGATTGTTTATGTTGATGCGTGGTGTCCTGGCTGTAGAGGAGATGAGCAGCAGATACCTTGGCCACAGAACAGAAGGGGCCTGAAAGCCCAAGATATGGGATGAGTCCTGGCTCTCCAGTATGTTTCATCCTCCTGTCTCACTAGGAACATCTACACTGCTCTGTTTCTGCCCTGTAACAGAATGGTTCTTTTTTTTAATCAGGAGTGCATCTTTGGTCAGTCAGGAACTTATTTCATCAAGTAAGAAGAGAAGTTCTTGCTACTGGCCTTAGAATTATTCATATCATTAGCAGCTGCTTCTCCTCAGATGCCCAGCATGAAAGGTTGGTTTATCAAGACATAAAGCAGAAGCGTGGAGGCAAGGGAAACTCATGCTCACTGCTCAGCTGAGAGCCACTTAGGAGGGTGTTCGTGTACAAATGCATTAGATTATGGTTAAGCAGCTTATGGACATAAAAACACATTAGAACTTTACAGCATGCTATAAATTACAGTTTTGTGGCATTCACAGCCACAATGTTAGGTAATTACATTCATTAATCTACTACTAAGAGCACATAAAGTTGCCTCCCAAATGATAGCGTGTATGTGCTTGAACTCAGCTGGGAATGTGCTGCGAAGGGTCTTCCCTCCCCCGTGTCTTCCTCCACCACTATTCTGCCTTGCTCGGAAACTTTCCAATTTTATGATGGTTTTGGCAGACCAGACTTTCAAACATATTGGTCTAAACATTTAGGATCCACAGCGGAAGAATTTCTGATAATCTTGTCTCATCCAGCTCTAAGCTTTTTCTAATAAACCCTAAGCAGCACATGGACTTACTGCAATCGTTTAGTTAGGAAGAAGTTATCGCTTGTTGTCCCTTAGGTGATCCGTTTGTGCCCTGCCACCCTCTGTTTAGTAGTCCCTGTAACTGCTAGCCTCTGCAGCTCATATTCTGTTGACACTTGCTTGGCCTCAGGTTCAGCATCTCGTGCTTCACATTGTTCTCTGCAGCACTGTTTCCTTTGACTAGAGCAGACCTTCGGTGGGTGTAAGTTAGAATGACCACATCTGTGTGTCTGCAGGTGGAATGTCTGTCCCACCGACTATTTCCTTTTTTTTTCCTTTATCTTGTATTGCGGGGAAAGGCTTTCAAACCATTTGTTTGAGGTGCAGTCATGTTCTGTACAAGCCAAGTTTTCTACTGATGCCTTCTTGTTTCAATTTCTTGTTTTGACAGCCCCTTCGTGGCCATTTTTTTTTTTTCTTCCCCAAGGGACCAAATTGGGGTGAACATGCCCCCAAAACTGAAAAAAAATCCCTGTTAAAGAAGCTCACACATGATGATGAAGTCAGAAAGCAAAATCTCTTGTCTTTTGTTTATAAAACTTAAATGAATCTGATTATAAAAACTTGAGCTTGGACAAGTCAACAGTAGACGACTTGCGGGAATGACCCACTACTTCTGCTTCGGTTCATTCACTGAGTTTTCAGTTGCTGATCTCTTTTCACATCAAGATCATCTTTACAGCAGTGTGGCAGAGAGAGATGGAAGCTACCTGTGCCGCTGAAGTAGGAGCAGCCGTGATGCGAGACAGTGACAGATGCTTAATCACATGACAGTCTTCAGAGAAAGGCATTCATCTATTTGCTAAATAGATGTATTTTCAATGACACTTGAGCACTCCAGTTTCTAGGGGATTTCTTTGACATTACTGACAGATTTATTATCCTGACCATTAAATTAATAAAACACAGAGCACCCAGCAACAGCTTTTTGAGGGATGTGGTTTTTTGGTACTACAGAAACCCCTTGAGCTCCATGTCCCGAGTTGTTTTTTGCCTATTGCCTTGCATCTCCCTGCCTGCTGACCAAAGGAGGTGGAGAAAAGCAATCTGCATCTCTCAACTGCGGGACAGGACAGGAGAAGCACATCTGGCAGGGATGAGCCTCCCATTGGAAATGACTTGTTTCCATGCCCCTTGCACAGCTGTGGTTCAGTGCTGGCTGTAGCTGCTCCTGCCCAGGGCAGAAACCTAAAAGGCTTTGGCCTTAGAGACATAACCTGCCTCTCGGTCACTGATAGGCTTTGGTATCAGCACTGATGTGCTGCTTGTTCACGTAAGCCAGAACTGTAGAAATGGCCTTGTTTCTGAGGGGACAGAGTTGCAGGGAAACAGCTGCCTGGTAAATCATGTTTTTAAGTTTGACACTGTTTGCCTGTTATCTGCTTGGCTTTCGCTTACACTGAGATACGCAGCTGCATTCCGATGGGCTTTGCTCCCCTTTGCTTGATGTATGTAAGCATCAAGAAGTCCTTATTTTTAAGGGCAGTGTGTCCCCTGCTACCAGGCAGCCTGGCTTGTGGGTCCACAGCCAGGCAGCATCAGGGAGAGCCAGTAAGCCAGGCCAGCAGCCTGCTTGAATGGAGATGAATTGGGGTCTGCAGGAGGGTGACAAGACAGAAGGATGTTTAATGTCACGTGCAGCTGCTAACCTGGTCCTTGCCCTCCTGACAAAACAGCTGCCGTTTTGGGTTAGCGTCAGAGTCGTGGAGCTGAGTGATTGTCAGCGCTCGTGTATTACTAATGCCATCTGTGTCATCTGCAGAGCATCCCATAAAGCACCGAGACAAAGCGATAAACACGGGCTTTCTCCCAGCACCGAGGTACCACAGCGAATCTTCGCTTTCCTTGCTCACGCGTGCAGTCTCAGAGCTCACGCAACACTGAGTGCTTTACTACTCTACTCAGGTGTTCAGTGACTTAATTGTGTGATGGTATTGATGTCAAATGGAACAGCCACTGTGTGTATTGACTATAGTTTCACTGGTTGCTGCTAGAACCTGCTGTGCTATTGCCCCGCTATTCATTTAGCTGTTTTGGTCCATTTATTAGATATTAGAGAGATTTTCCTTTCCGGGATGACTGGTAGTGATTTCTGCAGTGGAAACCTATTGGGAATGACTCTAATCTAGTTTCTGAGGATTTGTTTATTGGGGCAGCGCATGCTGGGCTAATTTCAGGGTACGTGTTCCGTGGTATCTTTTCTATCCACAAGTGAAGTTTTAATGAGGGGATGTAGTACTCAGACAACAGCTTTTTTCTTCTTTTATTTCTCCCCCCAAAAGCAGCAAAAGCAGAATTGGCTCAGTCACTATTTATTGGCAAATTAGTGTTCCTAAAGACTTTCTTTTGCTTGTTCTTTTCTAAAGCTTGGAGAAATAAGATTTCTCGTAATGCATCTGGGATTGGATTACTGGATTGAATTTTGCAAAGTACACCAGGGATAGCTGAGCTTGTTTAGAAAGCAGCTAAGCCCCTCTAAGTCAGTAAAAATTCAATTCATGATGGTCGATGAGGGATTTTTCGGTGTTTTTTGTTTTGGGTGGTTCATTTGCTGTTGGATGGTCACATTTCCTTTGAGGTGTCCCATCATGGTTTATTAAGCTTTTGATGGACAGAATGGTGAGGAAACAAACGTCCTTTAAAAAATGGGGTGGAAGAAAGCACCCTGGAAGCTGGTGTCCCTCAAGCCTGTTTGCTTGTTGAACACAAACATTAGTCCTTAAAGGAGCTTTTCAACTGAATTGGTCAAGACCAGTTTGGAAAGCCACAGAAACATGAAGATGTTAAAAATTCATCAAAGTTGAAGTTGTGACTGGTTATTACTTTGCATCTGGTCTTTTGTGTAGCCACAAGCTCCTGCTTCTCCCCTCCCTCCCTGCCCCCTTCTCTCCTGCTGTGAGTGGCGGTTTTGGTCCTCAAAACCAGGCCAACCACATTATTACAGTGCAGATGGCAATAATCTCCGTGTGGTTCTGATAACAGATCTCAGGGCACAGCAGGGTTTGGGAAATTCCAGCTCTGTTGCAGGGATGGATCACGTCCCAGAAGAATAGTCTCTGAATTTAGATTCTGTTTCTCTCTATAAAGTTGGCCAGAGTGTGTGCCTGTGTGGTTTTTTTGTTTGTGTTTTTTTTTTTTTTTTTTTGAATTTTTTTTTTTAGATCTTTGGTTCTTGGGACTGGTTTTCCCGTTAAGTTTTGCAGAATTTTTTGCCGTTTGTGTTTTTTTTTTTTGTTTTTTTTTTTTTTTTTCTGAATTTTCTTTTCTAGATCTTAGGTCATTGGTACTGTGTTGCTGGTACTCCTGGTTTTTTATGCTTAGAACTGGATTTTTTTGGACGAGAACTTCAGAGAAGTTTGCACAGGGCTGTACCAGCCTATTTAAGGAGAGGTGTGAGTGTCTGAACCTGGGGAGGTAGCTGGGCTAAGCTAGAGGGAAAGGAGTATTGGGAAGGCGGGCAAATTTCTCAGTGTGTGGAATAAGTTTTACTAAGTCATCGAGAATGCAAGAAAGCAGGAAAAAAGATTTCTGAATGAGGTAAAGACTCCCATGGGAGGAAACCATAAAATATTTGGTTGAAACCCTATACAGCATCTTTTAGAGTCCTATAATAGACCTGAGAAGGAGGTTGCAGAAGTGGGGTATGTGAGAGGACTGTATCCTCCTCACCCTTAAACAGGAAATGGTGAAGAAGCAAAATGCTTTTTCTAACAGGAAGAAATAATGGTTTTCTAGGTGAGGTTTAATGCTCTCAGCAAATCTTTGCAGCTTATGTTTTTACATTACAGTAATTTTCTGGAGTCAGATGTCCCTGCTGCCTGTTAAGTAAACATGGAAAGCATAGATTATCAGTTAAGAGTATCGACAGCGTTTCAAGTGCTATCAGAGAACATTTAATTCACTTTAATTTTGTGATAAATCTCATGTTTAATCCTCTGGTAGCTCTGTAATCATGTCTCTATTGATCTTTTCTGAATGACTGCATGCAGTTTAATAAACTTTGCCATTAACCCAAGCTTTCTGAAGGGGGAGATTGATTCCGGTATCAAGTCCGGTGGAACCAATAAGCACCTGAACATCATTAAATCTGTCCATTATAAAACATTTGCATTAAGATCAAAGTAAAAGTGTAGAGGTGAATTTGTGGCTTATTAGAGAAAGAGTTTGCAATCAGAGTCTCAGTATGTCAGTCAAAATCAGCAGCAGTTTTCAGCCTGGCTGACTCCAGTTGACACCTCCTTTCGTTTCTTATTTCTCAAAACCGTCTTTCATCCTGTTGAGCAACCTTCTTCCCTCCTTTCCCAGGCATAATTATATCCTTTAATTTATTCCATCTTTTTCACTTCAGGCATTTGTTTAGTCCAGGCTTTTGAGGTCATGTTTGCCTCATAATAAAACTACAGTTTGTGTTATTTCAAAGTGTTGGTTTGGATTTTCTGTCCTGAACTGATTTTATAAAGAGTGCCCTAGTTACCTGAGATGTAAAATAGGCTAGAGAATGGGGGTTAGGTTATGGAAATGAAAAAAGGAATGACCTTCTCAAATTCTTTCTTCTAAGGCCCCTTCCGATCACTCTTCTCAGGGACTGCCCCACGTACTTTCAATACCAAAGTGCCTTTGGCAGTTGGGCCCAGATCTATAAGGGTATGGAGGAGCATTGCTTGTCTAGGGCTTTAATACCAGCTGAATTTAAACAGAGCACCTGAATTCCTTGAGACTGAGAGTGTGTTGGTGGCCTTGGGAGCATCTGTACATCTCCGTGATGCTGGGCAGGCGAATGGTCCCTCCAAAAGCAGTGGGTCTGACTCTTGGCAGTACCAGGGAAGAGGGGACTGGCAGAGGCTGACAAGATACCACCTCTTGCGCACTATTGCTGTTTGGTGTTTTGTCAAAGCAGTGCTGCCCTTCCAGAACAGCTGATAGGGGTTGTTCAAGGGCTATGGGGAGCTTAGAAGAGAAACTGCCTGCAGTCACTTCTCTTTCCCACTTTCTTCCCATCTCGGCATCAGAAGCTCTGAACACGGAGAACGAAGGGTTGTTGTTGATTTCAAATGCTGCAGCTTGTGTGGAGAGAGTTTTGAGGGGAGAAGGATAGCAGGAGAGCACTCGTGGTGAAGCAGAGGCACTGGCTTGGGACAGAAGAGGACGAGGTGGGGAGCTGGTGCTGAGGGAGGTGGTAGGAGACTGGTCCTTGTGGAGGGGTGACAGAGATCAAGAGGTGTCTGGAACTGGGATGAAGAACAGGGAAGGGGAAATGCTGTGAATCTTCTCTATTAGGAAAAGGAATAGGACATGCAGGGAGCCTGCAAGTGTGAGAGGAAAAAAATACGAGAGAACAAGAAACAAATACGTGTATGTGCAACTGAACAATAGCAGTGAGAATGTCCTGAATGAAGAAGGGTGGAGAAACTGCTTTCCTCTTCCAGTATGGATGGATGAAGGAGAAGAGATGGAAGACATGGCTTACCTCTTCCTCACATCAACTGGAGAGGAGATCAGGGGGGTGCAGGACTCATCTGCTTGACAGGAGGCTCGGAGGGAGTCTCAGGGTACAGAGGGGAGGAGGCGTGAGAAGCAGGGAAGGAGGGCTGCAATGGTCCCACCATCCGTACCCTAAGAACATGCGGGCTGTAGTGGTTTGGCCTGATGAACTTCAGAGTCCTGAGAGGCTTGTAAGAGAAGAGGCTGACTTTGCTCCTGTTTCCGTAATAAATAAATAGTACAAGCCCCGAGATGCCTTAAGGTGTGTAGCTGTTGGACACCGTTATATTTCTTATCCAGAAGATGGCTGCCTTGATCTAGGTCTGAGCAGAGAGCAGATGTGCCAACTGCCCCTGAACCCACATTGCCTCTGCAGCGTCCACTTGTCGTCTTCTAAGCACATGTGCAGCCCCCTTTGTTCCTGTGCCTGATCCATTTACCTCTTTAAGTATTTAGCATTACGAGGCACGGATGAAATAGGATGTGGTTTTACTTCCATTTTACAGATGAGCACTGCTGCACGGAAGGGCTAAAGGCCCAGATTCGCAGAGCCATTTATTTCCTTTGGAAAACCAGTCAGTGGGAATTAAATAGTATTAGGCCCCTGAATACCCGCTTTGTGGATTGGGGCTTAGTTTACTGCTGCAGGTCACAGAGACAGAGTCAGTGGAAGATCAGGAATTTCAACATATGTCTCCAAGTACCCACATTAATAACTTTCTTTCTCAGTCCAGCCAGCTCTAATCCTGTGCCTGGCAGGGTACAAGTCGTGATAAGATCAGACAGGAGAGATTTGGATACCAGCACCAACAAGCAGCTTAGAAAACAAATCTTTAATAGGAAAGGTTTCCTTCCAAGTGCAGACTGATTCCTGCTTACAGTTCTAATTCTCTTCAACATATTCCGTAGCTCTCGAGAGATGCATTGCAGAGCTTTATCTGCTTTCTGCTCGAGGCAAGTTTTTAGAGAAAGGCAGCAGTTTGGATGCTTTCTACAGAAGAAATGGTTACAAGTTCAGTCGAGACAGCCGGCTGTACCATAAAGCATGGTTTGAATATAAGTATTGTTCAAGCAGTATGATTCACAGTTTTTGTAACTCCTCACAAGTTTGCTGGGGGCATTAGCAAAGCTCTTGACTTGAGATGTTCTGTTTTGGAGTTGGTTCCCCTGAGTGTGCATCCCTACCAAGTTAGATTTGTAGCTTCCAGGTGTCTATAAACAAGAAATATTACAGAAATTGCTTTTCCAGCCACTGAATAGTCCTAAATATTAGATGACACTTCAGATTTGAAAGATCTATCCACGAAGTAGCTTAAAGTTGAATGTTTGCAGAAGATGTCATAGTTTCAGCCATGGCTCAAAAGGAAATTTTTTTTTCTTTTCCTCTAGTGTGTGAGGCAGCTTTACAGGGTGAGTGCCTTGTAATAAAACTGAAGAAAGCAGTCATCTCTGAGTCTCCCTTTTTATTTATTCACGCTATACCCTGTGCCCATTTCACTGGAGACTCTGTATTCCAAGTACAGTGTGGAAGGGCGAATGGTGTTCCCACCTCCTAGGAGCTGCTGGAGGTACCTGGTGAGTTTTTTGGGTGATGCCTCATAGACTGTGGAGCATCCACTGGGCTAAAGCTGAGACAAGTGCTTTGTTACAAGGCTGCAGTTCATTAGCAGAAGTGGAGAAATAAAGACAGAAAACATGTTATCCTCTGCATTTGGTGTGGAGGCGTATGCCTATGGAAAGTAACAACAGAATGGTTCTGGCATTTATTTCATCTGCGTACGTCAGTGAGGACTCTTGAGATAGGAGCAACTTATATCTACTTTATAAGTGGTGCGAAGGACAAGGCAATGATAAATCTTGTCTGTTATGCTAAGCTGTGCGTCTGAACTGCAGAGAGGGGGATTTGTCAATGATCAGCACTGTACAAGAATGTAATCCCTCTGGTTTTTTGATCATCAAATTTATCTGCTCTGTATCTGTTTCCTAGGGGAAGAGTAAGCCAGCAAATGGAAAGGTTACATATTACTCTTGCTTAAACTTTTGTTCTGTACCATTTTTTTTCAGCCCGAATGCTAGAAGGAAGTTTCTTTTGCAGTTGGGAAGTTGAACCATTGTTTCTTTTATTTTTTTTTTTTTTCCCCTCCTCAAATTGCACTAAAGTTCTGATCCTTTTCCTAATGAAGAATATTACGAAGCTCACCTTAAGTGATGCAGTCAGTCTTCTGGTCCTATCTGAGCTCCCTTTCTCTCCCTCCTTATTTTCTAATCACTGTTCTTTCATTCTAATATCTGCCTTCATTGGTCTTTTATATGAGGTTGTATGCCACATGCCAAGAACACTGGCAGAGTTAAGTGGTTCCCAGAGGAGAGAAAAAAGTCAAGAGGAATATGAGAGAGTAGGAGCTAGGAGGGCAGAGGAGCTGGTGTGTTAAGTAGTTTGACTTCTTCACCCACAAGATGGAAAAGAGTTGTTTCAAAATAGATTTTTAGTTTGAAAAGCTCTATAATTATAACCCGTTAGTATATGGAGGTTTTTGGTTTGGTTAAAAAATTTGCAAGTTAGAGCATTTACCATCCGGCATAAACCATGAGTAGTTCTAATTCTGCCCTTCTGCTTGCTTATTCCTGTCCTGGCTGTCCAAAGAGCTGGGCTTGTCCTGCTTGCTCACATGTGCAGAGGGATGCCTCTGCTTTCCTTGCGTGCTTGTAAGGCTTCATTTGTGATGCAGAAATAAATGACGAGGATGTTTCCTTCTCTCCCTATGTAGCGCAGTTTCCTAGTTGGTTTTACTATGTTATGTCAAGGTGGTTTCTTTGTCTTGACTCCTGGGGAGCAGATTTTCTGGTCTAGTCTGGAGGCTGACGTTGCAGCAAAGCTAACCTCCGACCTGGTGGCCTGACTGCGTTCCGTTCTGTGGCTGTGATATTTTAGTGAGCAAAGTGAGACCTTTAGAATACCTTGGACTTTCCTGGTCCTGCACCATCTTTCCCCAAGACGAGGAGTACAGAGGTGCTTCTGATTTGATTTACAAACCATAATCCATTTTTTATGAATGCCG
>NW_010406632.1:21168-27916 GCF_000710305.1 Buceros rhinoceros silvestris | reverse complement strand
ATGCCGAGTGCTGTGCTAATGAATGGTGCCAGTGCGAGAGCCTGGAGGCTGAAGTCATCTGTTTAACCCCAGTGCAGGAACAGCAGGGATGAGAGCTGTCTAAGCCCACATCCATTTATTCTAACCCTACCAATACGGGGGGATACCCTTTAAATGTAAGATTTACTGGCCCACTAACTCCTTGGCCTCGGTCTGTGGCCTGCCAACAAAAGTGCCATTTGAATTACTCAGCGAACACCATATGTATCTGGAGAGTGAAGGAGCCTGCACTCAGCTTCATGCCAAAGGCTCTGCTGGAGGGAAATACGGTTTTATTGCAGAAGTCTCCCGGCAGAGTTGGCAGGTCATTGGGCAAAAATAAAGGACTGATGCTTTGGACAGGAAATAAAAATAAAAAGCGACATATCCTTATAAACATAAAGGGACATTTTTATAAACAAAGGGTCATATTGTTATAAACAAACAGGGACACATTCTTTACTTACAACTAAGAAAGCAATCTACGTAGTATGGTCCCAAGACAGCATGTGTGTTTTGGTCAGTATATGCAGATCTTGTATAACTACGGGTAGAAACATACAAAATTTTTGTTTTGGGGAGAAGTTTGAAATTTTATGAATAATTTCCATTCCAAACCGGAACAAAAAGTGCAAATGAAAAAAAACTATGTGAAGGAAAAAAATTTGAGAAGTTTCACTACAGAACTGAAGAGGTGCTCAATTATTTAGACAAACTGGAATTATTTGTTTCCTATTATTCAGTGTGGTACTCTTTTATTGTTCAGTTGGATTTGCTCCACCATGAAAATCTCATTTGCCAAGGAGAAAAATCTGTGGTCCTGCTGTGACACAAAGCTGATCCTTGAACTCGGGAGCGGGCAGCTTTGTGAAACGTAGACAGTCCCAGCCCATGCCTGCAGTTGAATACCTTTCCACATCAGATCGGGGTGTTTCTGTGCATGGCTTGACTATAGAGAACACCAGAGCTGTAAACAACAGGGGATCGTTACTGGAAACATGCAACTAGTATGTGGTAGCACAGGGAACAAAACAAATTCACCTTTGTTTTAGGAGCTGGCTTAATGCTCTTCTCTCTCCTGCCTAATCTGTAATCATAATGGAGCAGTGTGAGAGCAGTGAAGCTCTCTGTTGGCATGAAGATTTAAAGCGATCATCCTTAGGGACTCTTTTTCTCTCCACACCCCTTTTCTATTTCTTCCCATTCCTCAAACAAAGAAAATAAACACTTCATGAGAATGTGGCCGTGCTGCTCCTGGGGCATATCAAGCACGTTTATTTAAGGCCCAGCACTGTGAAATAAGCTCAGGGCCAGGGGGAGTAGATTTCCCCTGGCTGCAAGGGCTGCATACTGTGTGAGTAGCCTCGGGGGTGTCAGTTATGTAAAGCATGTCTGGGATGGGGTGTTTTGTTACAGCTAAGACGCCTGTTGCTTTAGAAGTGCTCAGAGTTGTGTCCCAAATTCTGCTGGAGCTTGTGCTTGTGGCGTGGCAACGGGCCAGAAGGGCAGCTGGCGTGGGCAGGCTGGGAGATCTGCCCTGGGTACTTGAGCAAGTCAAAGAGGTGTACAAGAGACAGGTACTTGTCAAAGATGATTTGAAAAGCTTGAAAGGCTTTATGTGGAGGTGTTGGAGAGAACGTGGTCCTAACTGGGGTTGCACGGACTCCAGTAATTTAGATGATTGTCCTCCACAACTGTGGTGTGGTCTGATGTAGTATTTTGATGAGGAGGGGAGGATAAGGCTGAGAATAGCACATCATGCTCGGAAAGGGTGAAATAAATGACTGGCAATTAATTGCTCTGATACTCAGTTTGAGGTATGACATCGGTTTATGCCAGTTTTGGTATCATAGGTCTCAATAGCTGGCACTGTAGTGTTAGATTTCGGCTAATAATTTATTTTGTGTAGCATCTGTAGGCTTAGTGAGTACTGTGGAAAATGTTGTACAAGACTGTCCGTTTTCCTTTTCAGCTAAGTTGCTCAGCTGTTTTGTAGAACTGGGGGCCTTTGTTGAAATCTTGAATAATTACATTCTGCTGTTGTCAAATTCGGTGTGTAGGAGGAAGTTTTAATCTTCTATACTCAAATACTTGAATAAAATTTCTTTTTTAAACGTGCTTTTCATGATGTTAAGGGAAAAATATGAGAGTGTGCTTGTATTCAGCAGTCTTAAAACAGATAAGAACAGGTTAAAGGATTTTGCTAAGATCCCATTGAATAATCTCAAAGGAACAACACAGATCTCATTTGAAGTATCGAGTTCCATAAATTGTTGGGAAGTAGTGTCTGGATCCAATAGTATCTGCTGAAGAAAGGCATGATCTGTTGGTTGAACTTAGGAACAGGGAAGGACAGAAGATATTTCTCGTAGACTAAGATATTTCTTTTAGATTACTTCCTTAGGTGATAGTAGAAAGTTAGCCGTGTTTGTTCTACAGAGCGACTGCTGTCCCCCTACAACAATCAATAGTGTAAAATCTAAGTTGAAAAGGGTTAACAGCCATATATTCTTTAAATAATGCTGGGTAGAACCTGGCATTTACAGTGTTTAACCGTGGCTGAGTTGAGAAGTAATATGCGTACAGGATCCCTTGTTTCCTGTTGCCTTGTTTCCCATAGCAGACAACGATGTATTTCAGTTCCTTCAAGTTAGCTTGTTTATTTTTTTGGCCCTTGTTCTTTCATGAATTGCGATGCCACTGTTAATGCTACTTTATTTCTTGAAGATCCTGAAGTCACTTATTGAAACAGGTTTGACTTACTCTTGCTGATTTTTCTCTTGCTGAGCCCCTTTCCCACCTGTTACGAAGGTGGAAGAGTTGAAGGAGACTTTCCTCTTGCTGACATGAGTTGAAGGTAATTTGAATCCAGTTTTGCTGTCTCCATCTCATATTTAGTATGTGGCATTGAGGGAGGCCGTTGCACTATGTATTTTTGAAACAGTATCTGTGTACTTAGAAGTTGCGGTGCTTACTAAAGCCTGATTTGCAGGAGCACTCAGCGCTCCCGGTAGCTGCTGAGATCAATGAAGGCTGTGCTTCATTAGATAAAGTGCTCTGTAGAGCTAAGTTCTCTGAAAAAGCGAATCGTTGGTGCTTCCTAATTAAAATTAGTAGATGTTTCTGACCTGAATGTGTCAGGACTCTTGTTGCCACCTGTAAAATGGGAATAGTGAAATACCTTCATCTGGCTAAACAGCTTTAAAGTAGGTCATTGATGTTTGTTGAGCATCTGATACTGTAGTGAGAAGCTTCATAGAAAAGCCCTTGAGGAAATTAATAATCGTGCATTCAGAGGAGAGTATGAATGGAGTGTAAGTAAACCAGTTTTAAGTCCACGTGTTGGATAGACAAAGAGGAGAAGACAAAATCCCGAGTGGCTGCTCATTAGCTGAATACCTTCCATTCTGCACGGGGAAATGAGAGCGTGCGATCACGTAATTAAAGATCGTATCATGACGGGTATGCATAAGAGGGCTGAATTAAGGTGGTGGTTGCAGCCTTAATCCTGGCCTTTCATAACTTCCAAGCCCTTGACTTCGTAACCTCAATAATGTTGCTTTGATGTAGTTTTTTGTGTGTAATTTAAATCAGCAACACCTGAAAAGGAACCTTCTGTTTATCAATGATATTGTTAACAAATGATTTTGGGATGAAAAATCAAAGCAATCTCTTTGCTACAGAAGCGTTTTTATAAAACATATCTCAAGCAGACAGCAACTTGCTTTTCTATTGTTTTGCCTTCATCCGTAATCACCACATAGAGTCCCGCAGCCTGGTACAGCATTTCATCTTCAGTCTGTTGCACAACCTTTTTTGCACAACACTGAACCACTTTGTTTTCATATTCCAAAGAGATGCAGGAGACAATGGATTGTAATTTTATGAAAAGAAAGCAAACAGAACAAGATTAAACTCTTTTGCAGAGGGCTCAAGAGTTGAAGAAATTGCTGGGATTAATGGAAGGGCTACTGTACCCACTACTGTTGACATCATGGTTTTCTCTACCAGTCCCTAAAATACTGTAATTTCTACACTTTGAGAAGCCTTTTCTCTTTTGCACTGCACTTTACGCCTGCCTTCCTTTCTCCCTGGTGTTGTTTGAAGAGTTTGCAATCTTTTACTTCTAGATAAATGCTTTTGAGGAACTGATTGTGCATTCAGAAGAATACACAGTGCATTTAACTACCTTATCTGGAGAGTAATGAATGACTACTATGAACATACTATGTTCTGATTTTGAAAGATTGCAGGGACTAGTCAGTGCGTTGTTTTTAGACCTTTACATCTTGTTGTTATGCTAGAACTAAAATAAAGGATTATGAAACGCAAGAGAGAGGTATTGAAGTCTCAGGGCACTTTCATCCATCGGCAATAAATCTTGTTTCCAAATGTAACAAAAAGCACAGTATGAGTCGATGAATACTGTCAAGATGTGATGGCAAATTTGGTACCCTCAGACTGGCACCGTTTCCTGATCCTGAGGGGGGTTTGATTCAGCCTGTGCATCTCATTGTGTGCGTTGCTCTGCTGGCTTCCCAGCTAATGATACCCACTGCGTGATGCTAAGGAAGGTGCAGCATTTCTCTCAGCCCTGCTCTCTAGATATCTGAATTTCTTGCAAGCTAAACAAGCTAGACTGAGAAAATAAATTTTCTCAGCAAATTCAGAGGTGGAAGTTTTGTCAGTGTTTCTTTTTGTGCACTTTTTCATAGGAAGCCCTTTGGCTGCTTCTTGCTTCTCCTCATGTAACATTCCTGGCAAACGAAGCACTTCTGCAGCTGACAGCCCAGGCCGAGGTGCTGAGTCTGTCTTACGCCCATGTCCATACCTCGCAAAGAATTTCAGATCAACTTCTGCAGCTAGTTAAATGTCTTCCCCACCCCCCTCCTTAATTGGCTGCTTCTTTCTGCCCCAGTGTTCCTGTTCAAATGTGAATTGCTTGTACCTTGAAAATAGACAAAAGGCTCCCAAAGTTCCTTTCTTACAATTCTGTGTTTGAATAGTGGACAGGGGAAACTGGTAGATTCAAACTTGCTTTTCTATCTATTTGTGTATTAAGTGGAACGTTACATTGACACCTCATTATCTTAATAACCTCATTGATAATTTTGGGTTTTTAACAGCATATTATTTCTTAATTTTTTTGTTGGAGCAAAGGATAAATTGTTGGGTTCTGATATAAAGCTGTTGTAGACATGAACAAGAATCTGCAGAGCAAATAATTGGAATATAGTTGTGACTGGATGAGTTGTTATTTGATTTCCATAGCCCTGCACTGTAGTCCACTTTTGTTTTTAATAATCTGTTTTTTTTTAAAAGTTGCACTTTACTGGGGTGATATTCAGTGCAAATTCAGAAACTTCAGTTCTTGTAACACTGGAATCACAATGATAATCAGCATGGATGATTTGGAAAAATCAAGGCTTGAAACCCCTAAGCAGCACCTGAAATTATCATCTAGATAAGGGTCTGTAGCCTGTTTGCTACAGGTGCCTTTAGAGTGTTGCTTTTTATCAAGTGTTCCTATAGAAAAATCCTATAATAAGGGGTGGAACAGAGTTCCCGTGTTTCCATGTAGTTTTTAAGTTGTTGTCAGAGGGAAGGTGGCTGCAGGGCAGGTTCAGGAGAAAGGGCAGCAGCGATGGACTGGGTGGGATTCATGGGGGTGAAGTGTGCGCCCTGCAAAGCTGTGCAAAGCACTGCTCGGCTGCCACTGGGGATCTCGTTTACAATTAATGAGCTGCCATTTACATAGCAAGAAGATGGACCCTCCTGAAATAAATCAGGCATGGCTCCCTGAAAGCTGAACATTTGATGAGAATGCAGGGTGTCCTTCAAGCCTCCTACCTCCGGAAATTATCTGATGTACCCATGGAGGCTGCTTCTCCTTTCACCAAATGCAGAGCTTGGATTGAAATTGTTAATATTAATTGGAGCTGAGATGATTGCAGTGCCACCCCATCAGGCTTCAGCAGCCTCTTGCTCGCCGACATCGCGGCAGGAGTCTGTTCAGCCTGGGCAGCTCTACTTCACTGTGGCACGTATGGTGATATCAGGTTGATTAATGTGCCCAATAGAAATAAAACAAATGGAAATTTTTTTAGATTATACAGTACACTCATAAATATTAATGCACTTTTGTATTGAATTGCATGTAATTACATATTTATACGTTTAAGTCACCTTCCTGATACACTTACGGCACTTTACTGATGAAAGATATCTCTGAAAAAGGTGGTTTTAAACCATGCCTAATATGTTTGTAGGATTTATTTAATAATGTGTGGGCTTGTATGCTGGCAGGAGAGGAGAAAAACCTCCATTAAAGTCTGAATGTGTTGTTCACAGGGTCTGCTCCGTAGTTTGAATTGACTCCGTGGGTAGCTGCTGAAAAATACGTCTCGACATGAAATATTACTACATCTCCTTATCTATGTAGATAAGGTCTGTGCAGTCCTGTCACCTTAGAGTAATTACAGCTTATTACTCTAATCATGATGATGCCTGAAGTCTGTAATTAAGATTGTGCTGGCTAATGTTCTAGCACGCAGCATGGTACAGCTATTGTCCTATCTAAACAACAGAAAGATAAAACTGGGATGAGGGAGAAAGGGCAGAAAGTGGGGAAGTGATTTATATGCAGGGCCATGGCTCCCAGCCAAGCGCCGCCTCCGCTGAACCCAACGGCTTCCAAGAGGGCGGAATCCGTTTGCATCCTCTGCAGCCC
>NW_010406632.1:0-21069 GCF_000710305.1 Buceros rhinoceros silvestris | reverse complement strand
CTGAACCAATGGGGTGTCCGAAACAATCCCAGGCAGTTTCCACCCTCAACTCACGGATCGACACCCTGCGTGATCTCTATTCAAGCTAGTTTTAATCCATCATACCCACTTGTCTTAGCTTCTGTTCTTTCAACATGTTCTGTTGTAGTCCAGTCTGCCGATGAAGAATTTTTTATTTTTATATACATCTATTCTTTAAGGCCAAATTGTGTATCTGTGGAAAGCAATGAGAGGTTCTACCATGCAATTCAGTAATAGAAGGTTTGACCTACAGCACTCTGTAATTTTCTCTGCAGCAGTGTCAGCTGGTGAAAAGCAGACGGCTGTTCTGGGGAACGTGGTTGTCTAAACACCAATCTTGACGTCTAAATTTCATAGTAAGCCCACCCACCGAACTGGAGGTTGCCGAGTGGCAAGCTGTGTACATGCGGAGCTCCATTTCCTCTCTCTGGTCGTGGGCAGGAGAGGGACCATGGGTTTGGAGATTTCTACAAACTGTTCCTTCTGTCTTAGAAGGTGCGTTTTCATAGCTGGCAGAAGGCTTTGTGGGTTTGGTGTCACTCATCTTTGCCATAGGTATATATGCAAATTCTTCCCTCCCAATTCTGCCATGAATTCTTCCTGTAGGTGACTCTGACAATTCGTGAAGCTTTATGCAGTTGGCTGTAACATGGGCTCCTTGAGGAGGAGGTTATCCCAGGCACGCCAACGGGGATCCGCAAAACTTGACCCATCTTACACCCTCTTTAGAGCTAATGGGAACTAGTAATTTCTTGATGGCAGTGCTAGCCCCATTAGACATTTTATAAGCTTCTGGAAGCCTGCCACTTTTTCATTTAGATAGCTCATAGCTGGGGGAAGAAAAAAATCTCACAAAAGCTATTTAGTCATTAGGAGAAATTTTTAATTTTTTTTTTCTCGGCAAGTTTCCCTTTCTTCAGTCCTTCAACCTTTCACATGTAGAGTGAATCCTCTTAATAGCATTTCTCTCTACAAGTATGAGCTCTGTGTTTTCACAGGGGTCCTGTGCTGGCATAATGAACTCCTCATAAAGCACTGAGGTTTCTTACACTGATCTGAAAAAAAAAAAAGTTTATATTTAACATTAGCAATATGATGATAGTTGTCTTTGAGCACAAGTCTCTTCTATGATAAAACACCTCATTGTTTTGCTTTGATCAAGTTGCAATTCTGGTGCTTTGTTCTTGTGTTGGAGTTGCTCTGTGGGAATTGCAATGTGATTTTTCCAGTTTGTTTCACGAGGTTTACAGAGTAGGGCAGAGTGCAGGAACAGCTCTGTGTGAGGTGCTCTGTGTTTGTTACCCAATAGGTCAGCCCTATGAAGCTGTTGACGATGAGCATTGGTGAAATCCTTGCTGCAGTGCACGACACTTGAGAATCTGCCTTTGTGCATCTGTGGCATGTGCCTACATCTAAAACATGCGTGGGAAAGGAGACAGAAGGTGTGCTCAGAGAAGCGATTCTTCTCGCTTTCTCTTTCCTTGGTTTGCTCTGTAGGATCTCTTTGCTTGTGTACAGTGCTTTTCACAAGTAGAGCTCAAAGCACGCTACAAAGATCAGTGCTATGCCAGGCTGCTTTTGTAGTAGCCAGAGGAACCAAAGAAGAGACATGATGTTCTTAGAATACTGATCCTGCTTTATAGCTAAGGATGCTAAAGATTTTTTTTGTGAGCTTGGGTAAAGCTCCTAGTGTTTCTGATATGAATAACACTGTGAAGAAAAGCTTCAGATATTTCCCATGGTGTCTTTGGTGAAGAAAAGGTAGAAAAAGTGTCTTAGAGCTTCTATTCTGTTTTTCCTTCTTTAATCCTTGTAAAATTATTCATTTTACCAAATATCAAATCTGAACGTTCCTGTCTTCAGTTTAATTAATCTTCTCATTGGTTTCAGTTATGAATTTTGTGAAGCTCTTGTGTTTTAGATAGGCATTTAGAGAGCATTCTTTAATTAAAGCCAAAGTGATTTTTGCCTTTAGTCATGTTTTTTTTGCATTTAAAGGTGGCATAATTTGAATGATATTCTCCTGAACTTGAATCTTTGTGGCACTGGGAGCAATAGCTCAATTTCTTTCCTGCTGTCAGTTATACTATTAAGTGACAATAAACAACAGCATGAAGGTTTCCAAGAGCACATACTACTATATTGTAGAGCACAGGCAGCTTCTGGTCAATGCAGCCAAGCCTGTTAGTAGAGTATGCTTAAAGTATGGCTCTCTTTATGGAATATGCTCTGATATGGAAATATTGTACTCCTACATATGGAGCTCTTGAGGTAGATGTGACTTAGCAAATTGTATTTATTAGATTCACAATACACATTGTAATTCACACCTTTCCTATAGCTTCTTAATCTTCTCTCCTAATGACTCTCCAACCTTCTATTCTTCTGTCTTTAACTCTGTGGTTTTGGAAAACTTGTTTCAAATGAACATTACTTGAAAAAAAAAAAAAGAATTCTGTGTGTTGCAGGTTATCAGTAAGAAGATGGCTTAGCTGTAGGCTAAGTGGCAAAACTTGTGTTTACAAGACTTGAGAGTTTTTTGTAGGCAGACATTGATTCTGGGAGTTAAAGAAGGGTCAGTAGCACAGTTTTCAAACACAAGCTTTTTTTGTGTGTGTGTGTCTTTCTGTCCCATGCCCTGAGATTTGGAAATCTTCTCCTTAGGTCAGGCTTGAGGGAAACATCCTCTTGAAGTCAATTGAGATTCACTGGCTGTAATTACAAACATACGCTGTCTTCTAAATGCATGCTCACTTGATCTATGAGATGGTTTTGAGAATTATGAGGTCGACAGTATGAAATCTAAAGGAGTATCTGTCTGCTTCCAAGCGCTCACCCCATCTTGCAGATTTTATTTTGCATTTGCCTGTCTTTTAAGTGGATACCAGTGAAAACTGTTTTAACCTTTTCTGGTGACTGTAGCATTGTCTCGGGACTGCTTTGCTGGTCACCTAGAATTGCTGTTGAAAGAGGTCTACTAAATCAGAGCTGTATTTTAATCTCTGTATTTTTCTTCCGTTCCTTCCCCTGCTCCCTCTCTCTGCAGAAGGACATAGCTCTGAAACCTCAGGAACGTGTGGAGAAGCGACAGAATCCTCTAGCCAAGAAGAAACGGGAAGCTCTTACCAATGGGCTGGCGTATCTTCCTAAAAAGAACAGACTTCACCACCACCAGTACAGCTCTGATCGAGAAAATGATCGTAATCTTTGCCAGCACCTTGGGAAAAGGAAGAAAATACCGAAGGGCCTCAGACAGGTGGGAGACAAGTTATCTGTTGTGGGGAGGGAGAGCTTTGGCTATTGGCACATGGTATGTGGAAGCGGATTATTCGTTTTGTGGGATCATTTATTTTAATTGCTTCGTAGTTGTTTTATTCGTGGGCTCTCGGTTGCTGCTTGGTACTGTCTGCTGGTACTAGAGGCGATGAGCTGAGTGGGAAAGCAAGTGGCATGTTGGTGGTAGAGCTGAGCTGATTAATAAATGTGCAGAGGTTGGAAGAACATTCCATAGGCTGGCTGTGAGGCTGTCAGGGCAAACAAATGTGGTCTCTCTATTACATTGTTAGGCCAACTTTGTATTATAAATATACCTCCTTGTCTTTAGACTTCGTACACAGAAGTGTAAGATCCCCTCTGAACATCACTGGCAAGGTGAGGTAATTGTGAGAGGGGCCGCTGTTAATCAAGACAAAGCTCCAAGACTGATTACGGTGTGAGGAGCTCATTTGTAGGATGTCAGTTGTACTGGTATGTGCTCTTTAGGGTTACTAATCGCCTACCTGTGAGCAAGAACTTCCTGCCTTCCCAGCCCTGGTGTTCCCTTTCTGCAGTAGCTGTGGTGCTCGAGACGCAAGTGAGTATGTAGCATCCGGGGTTGCAAAGCTTGAGGATGGAATTCCTGGTGTCTTCTTCAGGACTGAGCAGTGCTGTGTTTATGGGTTTTTTTAAAGAAGAAAGCATGACAAGAGTGATTTCTCTGGTGATCAGGATGCAGAAAAAAGAGTCATGTTTTTCTTTACTGAATGAATAAATTTCCCTTGTGTGTTTGTTACATGTAAAAGACTAAATTAGAGCTGGTCATTTTAAGAGTAGCATGTGCCTGAGTGGTCATCTGGCTTCTCTGTGAAACTGCAATTTAAAGTAACAGCAAGGTCAACTTTGACCTAGATTTGAGTGATGTTAATGACTCTTTAACCAAAATTTATGTGTCTAATGGTGATGGTTGATATTCATTAAAAGTGTCTTCATTCTTTTTTAGTGCAAACCGAACGTTGGTTTGCAGAGAAACTTTTAGAAAATAGTGAGAATTCACTGCTGCTCTTTTTGTGAGCTCAGGGAAATGGAAGGAACATTGAGACTGACAAGCACATTGACTTGTATTCAATTTCGATATTCAGGGTTACAGAAGCTGGTAAAAATATGTTTTCATGTTTATTTTTATGCCTACACTGTATATAGAAATAAAATAAGAGATCACACAGTGCTTCAGCAAAATAAACAAATTGTAAAATGCCTGTTCTACACCACCACACCCGTTAAAGGTGTTTCTTCTAATTTAATTTTGCTTTGTATTTGGAAGGGAGGTGGAGAACTCTACAAGATAGTTGATGCAATTGTTATTAATGAGTAGATAGTGAAGTTTCCTGTATTTTCTTGACTGTTGTCTGTGTTTACCTACAAGTTCTTCACTCTGTTCCTCTTCAGTATGTCAAATGATAAATGTATCTGCCCTGTGCAGGAGGACCTGGCCTTCATAAAAGCTGACGTTTTGCACTATTTGATTTCCCTTCTGTCAGGTGAAACCTTTCTGCCCTGGTGCTTAAGCTATGAAGGAATCAGCCTCACTGCTGATGGAGGTTATTTGTGAGGTTATGTTTTTAGGAATAAATATACACTGGCTTGGAAGGTATTGAGTTGACAAATGCCACGGAAAATGGTTGTCCTTTCAGCTGATAAATCTGAGTACTCTGCTTAATTTCCAAGGGATAAGGCTGAGAGGAAATAAAATATCTTGCTCAATAGAAATTTAATACATTTGGTAGGTATATAGCTCCTTAGATGAGAATATTTTAGTCTCATGAATAGTTTAGGTGCTGACAAATCCAAGTGCCTTTGGCACTTAGATGTGGAAAAAAGATGTCATGGGAAAGATATAAAGCTTATTTGAAAAGACATGCTCATGACTTAAATATATATGATATTTCGGGTAAGCTTTTTTTGGTGAAGATGGATGGTGAAGACCTTGAGAAAAGGAGAATGATGAGTTCTGAGGATGGTTTTCTGTGGTCATGTAACACTTTTCCTCCCAGAGTGACTCTTGACTGCACACCTTGAGTCTGTTTCCCCACCCACTTCAATCCCACTGAATTCTTGGGCTCTCAATGGGAAGAAAAGTTGTTTGTCAACCTTTTCAGATGACAAGAGGCCGAGAACTGTGGCCGCAATGCTTTGTGCTTGAAAAAGTAGGAGTGTCCAAAACCAGTTCAAGTAGAGTATGTTTCTGGATGTATGTGGTGTCCTTGCTATGTTAGATATATATATATATATGCATTGCATGTAATGTATGTATTTTATGCGTAAACAATGTATCTTGCCCCATTGTCCCTGGGGGAACTCTGGATTGTCACATGACTATTGTAACTGGATGGCAGGGTGCGATCTCGATGCTGTCGTTTGCATTCTTACGCTGGCCTAAGGGCTTGGCTGGAGTCTGTCCCCGCTGGGAAATGTTTTATGCCTGGAGATCTTGTTGGTTGTTTTACCAGTAGTTAACAGTCCTGTCTGATCGCCTTTCTGTGAAATCTCTTATCTGCTGGAAGTAACTCTCTCGTGCAGGATTTACGGTATGAAGCTCCCTCGTCACACAGACTTAGTTGAAGTCAGCTATTGGGAGGACTGCTAATTAGTTTTCAGAGCAAATCCTTGCAGTATTCATGCAGGTATTTATCCAGCTACGCTGAAGTGCCTACAGGTTTATTGAAATCCAGAAAATGTGAAACTGTAGGTTAATTAAGGCTCATATTTTACTAGCGAGAAGACTTTTGAACTCTGCTTTGTGAGCTTTTATAAATGTACTTATTAAATGCCTCAGGAAATTTTAGTTGGCGTTAAGCAAACATAAGACTCATCAGAATATTTCTCCAGCGTTTTAAATTTAATTTCCTTTACGTTAATTGGTGATGGTGTGTTTTTATGTGTTTTCTGTAAAAGTAATTTGAAAATCTTAAAGTGTACATTTTTAAACTAGTAAAAGGGTGGCAAAATATTTTAAATAGTTTTTAATGAGTTCCTCAAGGCTGGAGCAGAGTGGGGTGTACTAGGAAACAATGAGTCTTCATTGCACAAAGGGTGTTGAAATATTTTGACTGTGAGAGGGAAGGATCATTTCTCTTTATTCGGTGGACGTGTGTTTTGGAAAGAGCAGAAGACACTGACTTTTGCAACCTCTACTATTTTCTTCATTGGTTTCTTTATCTGCTGGGAAATTCATACACTTTTTTGCAGAAGTGGATTATCTTTGGCAGATGCTTCTGAAACAGCAATGTGTGTGTTGGCTAAGTGGTATCTTAGCTGGCTTATGTCTGTAAGAGAGCAACTGCTGTGGGCTCTGCCTTAACTAGCTGATTCCAAACACACTTAGAGAACATCACATCTCAAGCTCAGGTATCATGTGAGTGTGAGGAAGGAGACAAACTGGTAACAAATAAAGGGCAGATGATGAATAAAGAGAAGAAAACTCAGATGGAGAAATGAATTAGGAGGTAAATTTTAATGACATAAGAATGAGAAGAACAGCAAAGATACGATACACCACTGACTCGGGTAGTCATCAGCTACAGGCTTTATAAATTATTGACCTTAACCTTGTAGTTCATTACATCAGTCAGTGAAAGGGGAGAGAGGGAAGTATCAAAGCTTTTCCTTCTTGGAATTAAGTCCACAAACCCCTCGGCAGTCTGGCCCTGGATCCATAGCTCTGAAATCTGAGAATGCTGAGGCTTTTGATGGCTGATCTGGGTGGCCACTGTTGTCCCCTGTCCCTGTCGCTTCTGAAGCTCATGTTGTTAATCGTGTTGCGGATTCAGTTATAGCACACTCGTCCTCTGCTGCGGAGGGGCTTGTGCTTCGGTGCAGCAAACCTCTGGTGCAGAGGGTGAAATAACCACAGTGTGATGTGCATATAATCACATTTCCAGTCAGGAATGGCTTTTCTGTGCTCTTAGACAAGTCTATACGTGACAGGTAATGAGAGGGGAGCAGGAGGTGGGTGTTAGCTGTATGGGTTGTGGTGACATTGGTCGGGGAGCTGAGCAGATGGGTTTGATTGTCACCGGCAGTGTGATTCCAGTGAGAGCTGACTGTGGTGACAAGCGATTTACAATGTGCTATTTACAGTTTGGGTTTGCAGTCTCTCAATGACATCTGAGTGCTCTTTAGCAACTGCTTTCATTACTGCTTTTCTCAGAGCTGTTAATTGAAAATGAAATTGTGGGTGGGCCTTGGGAGTGCAATAGCAGCTACAAGATTATATGCAACCATGGAGAACTGTCTGATTTCTTTGATTCCCAACTTGTAGCTCTGTGCAGCAGCAAGGGAATAACCGTGTACGTGTTTCTGAAGTGTGAGATCAGACACCTTGGAAATCCTGCATACAGCTTGCACACACCCATAGCGAGTGATAAAGGCTCATATCTCCTGTGACATCCCTGCTGGGATTGGGGGTTGCTTTACTGGCAGCCAGTGGATTTCAGCCACTATAAAACTGCTGAAGATCAGAAAGGAACCTGGGCTGTAAAAGTAGCTTATGCAGGACAACGAAGGGTTTGCAACCCATGCTGAGTGTGTTTGGGCTAGTTTGCACTGTTTGAGGTCTGGCTCTGTACAACTGACGTTAAAGGAAACGTTGCTACCGACTCATTGAGTGTAGGACAAAGCCACGTGCCTAGGAGTGGTACCAGGCAGTGTGCATCAATGCAAACTGAGGTGATGTTTCTTTCCGTTCTGTTTGGTCAGTTTTTTAAATTTCAAGATTCTAGCACAAGCACTTTGACATTCCTAGATTTGCTGTTTGTGTTGCAGGCTGCGCAGCACGGTTTGATTATGTGCAAGTGTTGCCAAAAGGTTGAAGTCACCCGAAGCAAATGTCACAAGCAACAGGACTTTGCAGGCGACACTGGTTTAATGAGACTTTGTATGCTCTGTGTTGTTATTGTGTCATCCAAAGGCATTGCTTATTTGGATTTATTTGCCAATCCACCTTATTAATAACATTTAATTTGAAAAATAAACCATGTAATTATGAAAAAAACCCGATTACAGCTCTGAAAGTATAGAAAGCGCTGTATTCAGGTAGCTGTGCTTTGAGGTTATATCACAGCACGAGTGGGTGTAGCAATGTAGTGGCAGAAGATGCTCGTGTGATAAAGGGCGATAGGGAGATCTGGGCTTTAAGAAGCCTTTGTAGGATGGAAAAAGAGGAGCACACCTGTGAGGAAGGGGTGAAGAGGTGTGGCTTTGTGCAGGTCCAGGCTGAGTAATGTGTTTTTTTGGAGGGGTGACTGTTACACGAGGGTGTGCATGTGGAGAGCTATGCCCAAAGAGGGGACCTGTTGTGTGAATTAACATCATCTGTCTCTGCTAACGCCCAGCTTGGCGTTACCTAGTCCACCATCGTGCTGTTAAAACGTTGAGTGCTTCATGCTGGCCAGTCAATAATTTGGAAGGGAACTGTGCTGTGTTTTGCACATGTGCACGGTCTGTATTTCTATATGTGTGAGGGAACGCCTGTCTGAAAGCTGGGCTGCAATTCCGCAGCCCCTCTCAGAAACTGCCGCTGGTGACAAACAGCGCTTGGAGTACAAGTGTTTTGTGATTCTCAGCTGCTGTTTGCTTCTGATCAGAGGCCACAGAGATCTCCAGCTGCACTTAACCCGCAGTCACTATATCCAGTGCGTCATCTGTGAAGGCACCCAGCTGCTCAAAAGCAGCCAAACAACTTCTAGGCCATGATAATATATAATCGAGCTCAATGGGCACAGAAAAGACTGTTGTTCTCTGTAGAAAGGACTGAAAAATGGTGCGTTGCTTCGTGTGCCTGTTCTGCGCTGCACATCCCCCCCAGGTTTAATGAAGTTCCTGAATAGGCCC
Source organism: Buceros rhinoceros silvestris (assembly GCF_000710305.1). Classification (NCBI taxonomy): domain Eukaryota; kingdom Metazoa; phylum Chordata; class Aves; order Bucerotiformes; family Bucerotidae; genus Buceros; species Buceros rhinoceros. The sequence continues at coordinate 11,901 of NW_010406632.1, read as the reverse complement.
TTTGGCTTCCTTGAAAACACACACAGTCGCAGCCACAGAACGTGAAATTCAGAGCCATTCACAAACCAGGCGCGATGGCAGGATGCAGCCAACGTTCTCCCGGCGAGGCGGGGAGCTCTGCTCCGCGGCACGCCGAGGCAAACACCTGCATTCATTGATCAGCCGCTCGGAGAAGCTGCCACTTGACTGAAGATTTGCCTGCAGTGACGTGTTACGGGCGTTTCCCCCTCTTATAATCACCAGTTTCACCTGCAATTTTTCAATAAGCTATTGAATTATACCTCTCTAAATGATACGCTGCAAATCCAGCGGGTCCTAATTGCTAATGATGGTTCTGAAAGACTTTCATTTGACTGTAATTAGGTTTGCAAGCAATCAGCTGCCCTTATCAGAATTGAAAACACATATAACGTAAAATACGGGCTGGTGGGAATGAAACGTTTTCTTAGAGGAGGGAAGAGGAAGGTATTTTATTAGCAGAAGCTGTGACATATTTTAACACCTTGCAGACATCGTGTGTGAAATGATTTCTGTTCAGCATTAAACCATCTGGCAGTGTTATTGTTCTGTGTGTGTCACCATGCAAAGTGCACTTTTTTCATCTGGGTACGAGCCTGTGTTTGAAATAGCGATCACAAGCCAGTTGCTGACTGAAGACGTTATCCCTGCTAGAGAGGGTAAAAATACGGACTGGGAGATCCCACGGACTCAAAATGGCTTCTCCAAGGAGAGCCTCACTCGTAGGTCTGATGAAATTGGAAGAAAAAGGCCTTGTTTTTGCCATGCCCCTCTCCTGTGGCAGGGTACCTGTGCTCAGAGGCAAGAAACTCTATCCAGGAGTTCTTTATTGAAGCTGATGTAGAAAATGCCTGTTCCTTCCACTCAGTACCAGGACAATTGTTTAATAATACATTACTATTTTCATCCTGTCTCTATGTTCCTGCGCTGAACACGGAGCTCTGAGGCTCCTGTGAGAGCTGACAGGTGCTGGCGGCTTTGTCTGCAGCCCCCGGTGTCGGCACAGAGAGCCCCCATTCGTAGACGCAGAAGAATATAAGATTAAAATGTGGTTACAGTCTGGAGTTTGCCCACCGGCCAAACTACTGGCTGCTTGGCAGCAAGGATTGTCTCTTAACCAGGACTCAAACGTGGGCGCTAATACCTGCCAAGGAGACCAGGGTGATTATCGCGATAGCGTTGTTTGTAGGTGGTAGAGCTTGTACAGCCAAGGCAGAGCATGGAAGAACTTGGGGCGTATCTACAAGCAGGAATAAGCGGTGGGGTGTTAATATCTCCCACGTCTGTGAAGCCGATGGTGCGAGCTGGTTGTACCTGCGATGTGGCAGAAGGCAGCTCCTCTGCCACCTCTGCTTTCTCCTGCCATCGCCGCCGTGTTGCAGGTGATCAGGCTTGTAAGAAAGTGATCAGTGTTGGCATGTTTTTATTTCTAATGCAAATTTCACCTCTGCTCTGCGATCTGCCCTGCTGCAGCTCACTTCCTCTCTTGGCTCCAGTCTATGCAGCTGTGAAACAGAGTTGCCAGAGAGATGTCACCACCCTGTCACCAGACCAGGTAATGCTGGTCACTGTCTCCACCCACTGTAACAGACTCCTAGAAAATTCCAAACTGAAAACAGTTCCAAACAGTGGCTTTTGGGTTAACCTAATTATGTTAATGAATTAGATATCATGAGAATAATAGTAAAAAAAAGAATTACTGTGGATATAGCAGTTATTGTCTCCCAGGCTCATCTTTTTTCTTTGAAAGTTGGCACCCTACTTTAATTGAGAACTTAAATGATTATTAAAGGTGCCATTTCTGGAAGTGAACCATATTTTAAATGTGTGATGCAATCAATTGCTATCTTAGAAGTTCTTAAGCATGTTACCAATAAGGAATTAAGCAAAAAATTAATTTTGATGGAGGCTGCTTGGAGATAAATTAAGCTCTAGCTTAAGTGGTATAAGACAGTGTAATAAAGCGACCATATTGAATTAAAAAAAGAAATCTTCCAGCAATTTTTAAAATATCTTTTTTTTGTATTCTGCAAATACAAAATTCTACAAATACAGCTTTAGTCTAAGCCGAGGTTTCTGACCTATGGATTTGCCTGTGTATTAACTGGAAGCACAGCAGTTCACCCTCTGTTTGTTTAATGAGAAAGCTGAAGTGTTGAGGCTATGTTACTTACTCTTTTTTCCCCCCACAAACTCTGCATTCACAAAGGGAGGAGGTGTAAGAGCGATGTTTCTCAATGTGTCGGTAGCATCCAACAGCTCACTTGTGGGTGTGCAGCATCTTTCTGGCAGAGGCCCATGAGCGGGCGCCCGGGGAGCAGAGTCAGTGCACTGGTGCTGTTCCCGCTGTAACACCCGGTGGCAGGTGGGGTGGCGGGTGGCATGGGGAAGCTCTGATACCCTGCACTACAAGCACTGCAGTTTGGAAGGACCTGTGGCAGCAGGAGAGCAACCTTGGGACTGTGTCAGGCTCCTCTGTGATGCTTAGATACTTGCTTAGGCTTTTGTAACCTTAGGTCCAGCTGCTGAGTGCTGTAACTCTAAGGATTCAGGGGCACGGACCTCAGTCGTGTGCTTGCAACATTTGTGGGAACACTTTTCAGGCATCAGGGAACAACGCTCAGAGGAACTGTTCCCTTGCCAAGGTTGCCTAGCTTGGCCTTACCAAGAGGAAGACAATGACAGGGCTCAAGAGGCAATTCCTTCTATGAAGTAGGGTATTTCGTATCTCATTGTAAACAGGGGCGGTACCCCTGCTTTTGTAGCTGGCTCACTGCAGCCCCTCTGGAGAGGAGAGAGGACGTGGTTCCCCAGCTCTGAACAGCTGCGTTTCTGGCTGAGATTTATTAGAAGCGGGCAGTAAACGGCAGCATGAGTGGCAGAGTTCCCGCAGCCTGGGAAGCTAAAGGAGTGCGAAATTCAGGTACTGAGCTCGCGTGGTTGCTCTCGCAGTTTGCAGTGCTTTTTGTGCCTTTGTGGGGCTTTTGAGCCTTCCCTGGATTTAGCCTGGCAGTGGCCATGGAGAGGCAGCTCTGGCCAGCCCCAGAGCCTGCCCGTGTCCCCAGAGGCCACCTGCTCCCCTACGGTGGCACGGCGTCACTGAAAGAATTGTGTGCGTGCATTGCTAAGCTTTCTGCTGTTTATTTCATTTCAGCAAAAAATGACCCGTGTACAAAGCTCAGGAAAATTATTGATAATCCTCCTCAGTCCTGAGGAGTTTCTTCTCTACTCTATGCGATTTCCCAAGCCAGAATGTTGCCTTTCTAGAAAATTAAGACATTTTAAATTCATTTGTGCCCAAACCCACTTAGGTAGAACGAACGTTTAAATATAAGTCTGTTTTCTATGTTTAACCCTTTTTCCATAGTGTATGAACTAGGAAAGCCTCCTTTGCTATTAGCAAAAGCGTGACATAGCTTTGTTTTTTTTTTTTTTTTTTTTACGCTGAGCTTGCTGTACTCCTGAATAATTCAAAGGGCTGTTTTGCATCAGTTCCGTTGCCAGTTACAGAGCGCAGTATGGCCATTACCACATAAGGCCGTGACTCCTAAAACAGACAAAACAAGCTTGTCCTTTTGTCTTGACCTTTCCCTGGAACAATTTTCTCTGCTCAGTATTAAAATACAGTGAGGTTAGTTGAGAAAAAAATGGAAGAGTTACCATTAAAGTAAGAGTCACTGTTGAGAAAAGAAAAAAATATTTTCATAGAACATCAACTGCAAAAGTTCCTGTGGTTTTGCATTTCCAGCGCTGTTGGAAGTTTGTCTCCAAGATCAGCAACGCTGTACAGACTGTGACAAAAGACATACTCCTGATGCTTCTGAACTTCTATTTTTATATAGTCAATGTAGGGATCAGTTTCTGGTTTATCCTTTTATATTGGATCAGCTATTGGAAGGTTATTCAAACGTATCACTCTAACGTGAATGGACCTTCTTGAAAAAGCCCTAGACGTACACCAAGTCCACCCTTACTCAGGAAAGTGCACGAGCATGTTCTTAGCTCTTCTCCTGATGTCTCTTTTCTTACCCTGCTGGTCTCTGTGAGCAGCTGCAGTAACCTGGTTTTAAGAAAATTGAATTCTTCACTTTCTCCAGTTAGGGAAAATTTGCTATCACAATTTGATCAAAGTCCTCCTTGTATGGGAGACAGCAGAAGACAGTTCCCTCTGTAGTCCGGGAAATAGGATGGTAGTCTGTCTTGATCTGTCCTGTGTGAACACTTATGAGACGTAAGATCTATTTAAGGCAAAAGAAAAGTTTGGCAAAATACAACATGGCTGTAAACTGTCATGAAATAAATGGGAGGAATAGCAGGAATTTAAGCTTTCATCCCAAAACCTAGTGAGCTCCTATAGGAATTAATGAAAGGAAGAAGCAGGAAAATGGTTGGTTTGCAAGCACAAGTTGATGTAGATCATACAAAAGGAAAAATCTCTATGCTGTTCCAGTCTGCGACAGACCACCGGCCCTGAAGCTCCCATGTACCACATGCCCATTTGCTTTCACAGCTACTAGACAGAGGAACCCACATGCTTAGTAAAGAAGAATTGAGTTCCCTTTCACAAAGCTCTTTTCTGCAAGCACAGAGAAACGAGAGAGAGAGAGAACGCCAAGTTTGCTGATAAAAGGCAGCCAGGCCCAAGCCCAGCTCACCCTGCTCCCCACCCCACCTGCCCCAGTCCCCCAAGGCTAAAGGAGTTCTTAAAACAATAAAAATAGTAAAGCTGAGAATGGGTGTAGACCTGTCATTTATTACTTATTCTTTAGGAGATTTCAGGTTGGCTTTGTCTAAATATTTTAATAAATATATTTTAATCACAAAGCAGGTGGATTTTATCCTAGCCATATGAAGCAAGCAGACATTTGGTGCATGAAAATTTTTCATTGTACTCTTGCTGTTGCCAACTATTCCTTCTGGGCAGGTTTGACTCTAATCTAGTTGAACAAAAGATTTTGTACTTTTATAAATAAAAATCAAGTGCTCAAAGTAGACAGAGGATTAATACAATGGAAATTCTTTTAAAATTACTAGTCAATCTGTTTAATGTTTTATAGTCTCCCCTCCCCCAAACACATGTTATTCTCTTGTAAAGCACCTTATTGCTTCCTGCTCGTTTACCGGCTTTTAGCAAGTCAAGCAGCTTTCAAATTGCTTTGATGTTAATTATAGAACTTGCTCAATAAGGCTTGCTAGGTGAAGGAAAATAGCTCGTATGTTTAAGACAATAAATAAATATATAAACAAGTGCTCTGTGCTTTGGTTCTGAAGGAGGAAATGATAAAATACTGATGACTTTGGTTGTGTCAAACAGCGGCTGTACTTCAGTGCCATGCTGCTCCTGGGCTGTGGGCTTTGGCATCAGTTGTCTTCAGTTCTCGTGATGGTAAAGGGGAACTACGTGCATGGGACGAATCCTTGTAATAGTAGAAGGAGTTGAGTTTCAATACCTCTCGTGCCAAAGTAAAAGATCCAAGAAACAGGGGTTTTGCCTTAGCCCACAAAAGCTGCTACTGTGAACTAGCCCTTTGGGTCGCGAGTTGTCTCAGCTGTTCTGTTTGTCCTGCGCCGGGTGCTGGTCCAGCCTGAGATGCCATTCAGTTCGAGTGGGGTTGCAGACATGTTTTACTTGCAGCTCTGTTTGGGGATTTTAAACAACACCCTTAAATTTGGAAAGACTCTAGCCATCTCTGGATAAAACGGCCACGTACCTGGATCTGAATCTGTCAATCTCGAGACAAAGCCCTGCGAGAGAGCGTGAAGTGGCAGTGTCAGGGTGGAAGCTGAGGGTCGGGACCGCGACCCTCCGGCCGTGGATGTGTGCTCTGTGGTCTCTGGCACCTCTCCCTCTGTGGTCTCTGGCAAGACACAGCCTCATTTCCCCCATGTTCATCCTCTATGTAAATTTTGTTTACTCATAAAGAGCTTGTCTACCAATTCCTAATCAAGGCATAAAGGTTTAATCAGAGAATTTGTGCACAGTTTGGAGATCTTCACATGGAAGTACCTGTGTGATAAATGAATGTTAATAATTCCCAGTACAAAGCGCCGTAACCAGAACAGCTGGCTGTGGGGCTGTCTAAACCCAGTGCGGCACTGAATGACTGGAGAGGCCCTATCGCGAAGCGATGGAAAACCTTCAGCTTACTACTGCTATTTTATTCATAAATTATTAACCATTCTCAGAGGGGGAGGGTGGAAGGTGTATCATTACAAAGTGCTTTCGAAAGATTAGAAGTAAAATTTGCGGTCTCATGTTTCCTGTAAGAATGGTGGTTTCGGTGATGGAAAGGTATTATTTTCAGTATTACGGCTTGTGCTTCCAATATTTTAAATGAACCTGTGCTTTAGTATGCAATAAATACTGAAAACAACCCCCTCAAACTTTCTTCTTTATAATAATGATACATTTTGATATAATTATTACTGGTGTGCTATTACTGGTCTGCAGCCGGTACCAGTGGGTGTGTTGTTTCCAGGAGGAAAGTGGCGCGGCGTCTCGCCTGCTATTTTAGAGCGATCATAAAGCATTTCCTGGAGTAGAACTGCATGAGATTGTGACATTGCACTGGGGGAAAGAGACCTTTCCCATCAATAGCAATGCAAGGCTTGTAATTTTAAGTCTTTCTAATTTAAATCATGAAAATCTGTTTTTCATGAATAATTCAGAGATCTGATTTAGGAGAATTATTTCCAGCCCATGTATATTAAACAGCCAACATGCTACGCCAGTTCTGTGTAAGACGACACTGTTGACGGGGGTTTTCTCTTTCCTGCAGAAATGATCATCTTTGTCTGTTAGGAAATAATGCTGCTGCGATGTTTTGTCCTTTTGATTGCATGAGGGTTTTTCTTTAAACCTCGTAGGCTAAAATTCAAGCCAAAGAAAAATAAACCCCTTACTACAGGAGCTCCTGGAATTCAATTTGGAGAGAGTAAACCTTGTACTATATCCATTAGGAAAATGGCAGTATTCTTCCATTTCCTGATGTTATTCAATTACTTACCCTGCTTCCTGCTTTTAGCGTAAACTGTATATTTTAGCTCGTGACCTTTGACAGCAAATTGAATCAGAAGTGGAGATGAAATGAAAGTTTTTTTTAAAAGACTCTCTAAAAGCATGGATGTGTAGTAAATTTTGGGGCTTGTTTTGTTTTTGGTTTGTTTTTTTGTTTTTTTTTTTAATAAGCCTCACTGTGGATTTTGCAATATAGTGCATTTTCCTTCTAAAAAAGGAAATTTAAGTTAACATCCTTCCTTCTGCTCTGGAGAACAACACAGTCTGTGTAGCTGCTCTTGTCAACGTGTGCCTGTTGAAATTAGCATTGCGTATTTTAGTTAATACCAGTAAAAGTGGAGTTTGTTTAATTTAGAATCAGACCAGTGTTTACATTGGATTAGCACTTTTAAGAAAAATATTTAACTTGTAAAATGATGCTATTGACACAAAGTGGTTACAAGGCAGAAGTTATCCAGGGCTTTGTTTCCCCGCTGTCATGGCCTTTCTCTTCCTGCCCACCCTTTATTCACAGGTTTTTACAGTTTTAAAATTATTTTTTAGAGTTTAAAGCCTTACGATGGAAGGAAAAAATGTCTTTTTCTGTGGAAAGTCAGCAGAACAGTATCAAATGAGTCTATTAAATATGAGAATCTCATTACAAACATATAGTGCTGCCTCCAAGTGAGTGGCGCTTGCGTCTTAGTAAGATCTGAGGAACGTCGAAGGTGAATTTGCATGTGTCCTGAGAAACCTCTCATTAGTCATTCCAACATGCTCAAGTGTCTCTGGAAACAGACAGTAAGGAATTCACCATCAGCCCTTTCATGATTTTTATCTTGCCCCAGTTTTACTCTCTTGGCAACAACAACTTCATTTTCCAAAGCTGCTCAGCACCACAGTTAACCGAGCCAAGTTGACCAAGTACTTGAAAGTCAAAGTTTTATTAAAACTGGTGGGACTTAGGGTCTAGAGTGCCTCTGGGGCTGTCGACCTTCAGTCAAAATCTGTTTCTTGTTTGCTCATTTCACGCTGCCCTTCAGGAAGGGCGCATCAGCCCAGCCATGCTGACTGCACTGAGTTGCAGCATGGAGGTAGTAAGAGATCTGAGACAGCAGCTGGACAAATCATACAGTTTCTTGTCTGTATAAGATTTTAGATTTTTAATCTCCCCTTCTTCTGTCCCTTTAAAAAAGGGCGAAGGGGGGGGGCAGGGAGTACAGAAGTGCCGCAAATACCCTCTTGCGTAAGAGAGGCAGATATTCACATATGTTGTTCTAATCCTCAGCTCCTCCTCAACTGTAGCTCATTTACACTCGTGAATAGTGTGAACACAAGAAGAAACCCAAACCAATGTATTCATCTGAAGCTTTCCAGCACAGGTACCCCAAAGCTACCTAAAGCTCTGCAGAAACCAGTGGTGAGAACATCAATGCTGCCCAGATCAGTCCAGCCATGCCCAGGATCCAGCTCCTGATGGAACTCTCACACGTTGTGTTCCCTGAGCTTTTCTTTAACAATTGAATGAGACTTTAACGGTTAGTTCTTAGCTTTGTCTGAACAGAATGCCTTCCCATCAGTGTTCCACATAAATTTAGCATTTTTACGAGTCCTGTGTCTATAGAATAATGACATTTTGAGGCAGTAAAAGTCCACTGGTGTGTTCAGAGCTTGCACTTGGATTGAACTTGAACAGAACTTGAATTCAATAAGAAAAAATCAGGAGATGCCTTAAACTTGTTTCTTCCAATGTAAAGAAGTGGACACCCCCTTTCCTTTCTTTCTCTTCCCTCGGTTACCAGAGCAGCCTGCCCCTCACCCCTGCTGTGGTGGTATCTACCTGCACTGGAAGTGCAATCTCTTTTTCTATAATGAGTTATGAAATTTTCAGGCCCGTACACAATACCGAGATGTATCATGGTCCGTCTTGGGTTTGTGCTAGGAGAGAGTCTGGCTTTTCTGCCTGTGTATTTGTCTAACCTGCTACAAGAGCTTTGCTGCTTCGGGGTGAGTTGTTCTACAGGCTGTTCTAAGATCACATTTAATTCTTTCTTTTTCTGTCTACAGCAGTGCCAAGTATTTGTGGAACATCTGTCAGTGTGCTCAGATTATTAACCTAACTTCTGCTCATTTATGTTAATAAAAACATTTGAGGTTCATAACAAGCATGTGGAACAGTTCCTTACGCTACTAGTCCCACTGAAATCCAGCAGAGAGGGTTGACATGATCTTACTCCAACCGGGCAATTCCTCCTTCAAGAGCAGTGCTGCACTTTATGCGCTGCTCGGACATGGGAGGTGGAACAGCCTATAAATGGTTGTGTTTAATCTTCAAACTCTAAAGCTCATTGTATTTTGGGACAGACTAAAAAATACAGGAAATGGACACCTGAACTGTTTCCAGGTGGACATCTGCCATCAGAAAGCTGTGGTCTGTCATAGCGTAGTGCCTCTTGGCTGTTGTGCTACAATGCCAGTGGAAGTGTGTTGAGCAGCACAGGGTGACATAAAGCTGGTGGGATAAGAACCCCTAAGTGCTCTTCTTAGATCTGCCACAGAGGCAGGTCCCTTCAGTCCAGAGGCTGTGGGATCTGCCTCCTTGGAGATTTCCACATCTCTCCGGAGCTGAACCAGCCTTACTTGGAGTAAGTAAGGCTGAGGGTCCCTCCAACCAAAACTGTTGTGTGTGGCACTGAGCAAGTAGTTTCTGGGAACAGAAAGTGCTGTTTGTTACGGTTATTTGGTGTCCGCTGTTGGGCTGTCATGTATAACAAGCAGCTCTGAGGCCAGCTTGGGAAATGGTCCTTGCATCTGGTTCTGCAAAGGCCTCCGCTTTCTTATTAGCACACAGTTTTTGCAAGTTGAATTAAAGGACGGATCTCCTTTTTGGACTACATGTAGTCTGCTGGGCAGTAAAATGCACTTGGAGCTATTCTCCCAAGTCCTGTAATGTTTTACTACAGATACTATTAATAAAAGTATTAATTACACTCTTCTGGAATTAGGATTTCGCAATGAAACCTCAGACGGAAAACTCAAGCCAGGTTGGCCAAATGTCATGAAACACTCAAACTTGAGCTGTGAGTAAAATACAAGTCTGAGTTGCTTTAAGGTTTACAGTTAAAAGAATGTAAAACTTTTCAGCTTGTCCAAGTTTTGACAGAAAACCTCGCAGTACTTGGCAGGCCTGGTTGGGTTTCCTTAAGTGTGAAATGCAAGATAAAACTGGTGACTCGGAGCCAAGCACAATGAAATGTAAAGGTTCCCCTGAAACAAAGAGCAATGGAGATGCACAGATTCTTGTCACAGCTCTCCTTCAAATCCTGGCCCAGATCAATGGGGTGCCCTAGCTGGGAGTGCCGTGGGAGAAGGTGCAGCTGGAAGAAGTACTTGGTCCAGTGGCACAGCTGGCGGCACAGCTCTGGCGTCTTCAAGGGAGCTGCAGTGCTTTATGCCAGCTGGGGATTCTGCCCATTCACTTGCTGGCTAGTTGCAGAGTGAATGCGGATGTGAGATCAACTCTTAAGGGTATCCTCGTTGCCTTGTAGCGCAGCACTGAGGTACAAGCTGTAATTAGAAGCTGGTTTGAATGCATTTCGAATGCTTGACTTGGAGGGGAAAGGCAATTTTCTCTCTGTCCTTCCTTTCACCCTTGAACTGGGACTTCTGCAGCCCGCTAGGTGACATGAAGAACTTTTTTTTGTTTTCTATCCAGAAAGGCTTTTTAAGAATAAGGAATGGATGTTAAAGTACTTGGGAAGGTTTTGCTGACAGTGGATAGAGTCGTGTTTGTGCAGTGGGGGCCAGAGGGAGGTGCTCATTTGAGATTTCTGTTCATTCAGTACACTCCAGAATTCGGATGATCTGCAGTATTTTTAGTTTATTTGAATTACTTCAGCACCTTTAGTATTCAGTTTTAAGGACTTTGACTTTCCTCTCTTTTTTTAATTTTAATGTCCTAATTGTAGTTTTGTGCTAAAGGGGATTGGCTGGGGCCAGAAGGAGGGAAATAGCAGGCAGAGGTCTTTATCCAGAGACCTTTAATGCATGATTGGAAGAGTTCAATTTTTTATTTTTACAAGACTTTGTAACTCTCATGACAACTGCTGCTGGCTCTTTCATATCAACGGGAAGCTTGCTTGTGCTAGTGAGCTCCAGTGGACTTCTGGAGCAGGAAGGATTCGTTTCCACTGGTAACTGTGCTTTGACACTAACTCCCTGAGCATGATGAATTGCACCCAGTTTCCTCCACCACCAGGAAATCTCCAGTGTAACGTTTTTTAGTGACTTTTGTAGTCAAAACCAGTTTGTAAGGCAGGGGAAACATTCCTCTCGCATCCTCGCCTAATCAATGATACAACTTGCACCCTTGAGATGGACTTCACTGAAATCCTAGGAATATGGACATTGCCCAGCTTTTGGTGATTTTTTGCCCCGAGTTGATCAACCAGATCTCTGACTGTTGTAATTTAGATCTCTCTCATCTCAGCAGGGTAAATAGGTTTGCAATCTATAGCTTAAAAAGATGTTACAACTGAAGAACTCTAGTCTGGAATCTTAACGCCACTGCTCTTTGGCTCTGAGCGCTCTGTTGTCACCTCTGCCAGCTGCCCCATGAGCTCTGGGTGAGCAGTTCTTCCCTCTGCTTGTCCTTCTCCAGACACCTGTGGTTGCAGCACAGGTGGGGTGCAGGCAGGGTACCTCTGCCAGCGGTGCTCCAGCTGTGCACTGCTGCAGTGGAGGTGTTCATACATGTCCGTCCGTGGAACTGGCTCCTCCTTTAACACCACTACGTTGTGCACGATGGCATTTATGTGCCTTCCAGCGACCTGGGAGCGCTGGGGGTACAGCTCAGGGGCGGTTTTCGGCAGGTGGGGTGTTTCCCC
>NW_010406631.1:29936-31169 GCF_000710305.1 Buceros rhinoceros silvestris | reverse complement strand
GAGCTGGCCGCGGTCGCGGTCGCAGCCGCAGCGGGGCCCTGAGGAACTGGGCCAGGGAAAGCAGAAGGGAGAGCGAAAATGGACCCGGAGGCTGATCCCGGTTCCCGCTCTCCTGCGTAAGCTGGGCATCGATAAGTTCGCTAGAACTTTTCTGAAAAGGGAGTTTATGAATTTCAAACAAAAGGTGGCATTTCAACTTCTTTTAATTTTAAAAAAGGTCTTCTTACAAAAATTATTAATGAAACAGATCCTTAATACTGGCTTTTTAAATGAAGAACACATAACTTTCTCCCCAGAATGAAAACTTACTGCAATTAGAAATCTTTTGGTGAACAGCCTATTTTCAAAGAAAAAACATTCCATTTTTTAAAAAAACATCTCTATTTATAAAGGGGCCTGCTGTTACTTTAAACCTGATTTGGACGTTAATCTCTAAAGAGCTCGCAATTTTCTTTTTTATATTACTAGAAAAGTCTTTGCTGTAATATTTCAAAACACTACCTAAAAGAGAAACTGCTGCTGAAGGATTTTCTGTTCCTGCTACTGCCAGAACCACTTTCTATTTAGTGTTCATTTTAACATACATTGCACAGAATATATCTGTGGTATTTATGCCCTCAAATAGTGGATGGACTTTCTGTGACTGCATGTGCATTTATTTACTGTACACTAGATGGGAACCTATACCCAGAGGAGGCAAAACACCCCCCATCTTGGACATAAACCAAGGAAATTAGTTACCAAAGTCCACAGACAAAATTAACTATGGCTAGAAACCAACTTAGCCAGGATATAGAAGGTTAAAATACACATCCTATTGTGCCACAAATTCCATTTTTAAAAACTAGAGTTGTGTAAAGAGCCCTGTAATGCATCAAATCTCAGACTTAAAAAACTCCTAAATGGTACCGCTTTTTGGTGTTGAAGAAGTTTCATGGAACAGTCTCTCAGCTTTGCAGCATTGTTCTTTTGATGGTGGGTTTAAACAACGTACATTTAAAGTATCCTCATCAAGCTGCAGAAATGAGTGTTCCAAAATAAAATTATTACCCTTTAGAAGCAAAAAGCTCTGTCTCAGACCTCCTACCTCTCTTTTGTCTGGCGCTGGGACTGGAATTCCTGTTTTTGTTGTTAGATGCCTCCACATTTGATGTCTCAGATTTGTTTTCATATATACTGGATGACTTCCTGCTATACCTTTGGACAAAAGAAATACAAAAATAGTTACATTCC
>NW_010406631.1:29120-29814 GCF_000710305.1 Buceros rhinoceros silvestris | reverse complement strand
AGCACTGAGCACTAAGCATTGTTTTTTACCCTCAGATATGGAAACAGGAATGAGGAATAAAGGGCAGGCTTTACAATCCTGCCTGCTATAAAAGTCAGCATCTGTGCAGGCATGTGTGGTGGAAACCGTCGTCCTAGCCCCTGCCTCCCTTCCACACCACACAGTAACGGATGTGCTTCACCAGAGTTGAGAAGGGGGAAATGCAGTAATGAACTGGCTGTCTGCACAAGCTCTTTTTGCAAGCCCAATTTATTTGGAAGGAAGGAGTGAGGAACCAGGTTAGAAAAGATGACCCCAGTTTTCCACCCTTTGCAGCTTATTTGACTCCAGGAGAAAAATGGGTACTGGGTGGTCATGTAGAGGTGGTCATACCACGTGTAGAGAAACATGTGGATTCCCCTGGCTCCAGGATCCCTCACTTCTGTTTCTTCTGCTCTTTGAAAATCTAAATCCAAGTGGGATATCCCTGTCTACAGCTGAACCACAGACGATGGGATCCATCTTGCCAGATTTGCACAGGTACTGGCCTTGTCGTCTGTGATGGGAAACACACCTCTGCCCCAGGTTTGCAGGGCATTCGAGCCGCAAGGTTTTCTAAAGGTTCTTTTCCTCATTATTTTGCAAGTATCTGGTGGTTTGGTTTGGGTGTTTGACTGTTACCTTTGGCAGACTGCTCCACATATTTCATTGTATC
>NW_010406631.1:24652-29008 GCF_000710305.1 Buceros rhinoceros silvestris | reverse complement strand
TCTTTCCCAAAATGCTTGTTATTAACATGTATTAGCAATTATATTGCTGTTTGCAATTAACATAGAAACTGGTATACTTAACATTCATAGGGTATGTCTTTCTGTAGGGGAAGGTCCAAGATGTCTCTAAAAACGTAAAAACACTTGCAATACTAGAGATCTGAGAACACCTTTTGGACCTGCAAGGCAGCCTGGGACTCATTGCTTTGCATTTGAACCTCTGACCTGTTTCTGATGGAACCTTACAGAGGTCTCTGTTACCTCCTGTACTAAATCAAAATGTGATTTTGCAGTCTGAAGTCAAGTATAAAATGGGGCTTGAAATAAATATGGGAACAAATCCAAAGCACACTCACATTTCCTTATTTTTTTTTCCTCTGTTCCTTCCTAGCTAGGCTGAGATAACTGTGAAACATGCAGCTGCCCGAGTTAAAGATTTACAGCTGTGAGGAAGACACCAAGAAAACACACAAGCCACTCTGAAACAGCATCTGCAGTAAAACTCCAAGTGTTTGTGTGTATCTGTATCACAGGATATTTTTACATGGATGCATGACTGAATCAGTCACTTCCAATAAAGCAGATGGTTAAGCAGTCAGAACAATAGTCTTTTCAAGTTTCATATATTTAAATTAGAAAACAATACAAAGGGATCATTTCATTATCACTAAACTGCATCAGCCATCCCTTGAGAGAGATATGGCAGCAATAGATACCACAGACAACACATTTTAGGATTAATCAGTGAAACTTTGGGGAAGAATTTACAGAGAGAGAATTTAAATAGATTGAACAGGACTTAGGGACATTCAATAACTGCCGGTTTTAAGGGTGCTGGCTCTAAATGTCCATTTTACTGATGCCTCAGCTCCAATCCTGAGTGAGCCCAGCCCTGCCTTACCTCATGGAATTGCAGCCCCAAGTGCTGCAGTGGCATATAAACAAGTAAAGGGGATAGTCCTTGTCATGGAACAGATTATGACTCTGGGACGGGAAAACATCCTGCAAACAGAGCTCCCCAAAGTCACAGTACAGGTTTGACAATTCCCAGTAAACAGCAGAGTCAGCATTACACATGGGCAACCCAGGAGAGGGTGTCTATTCGTTAGATAAAATCTCAGTAGTTAATTAGCTTCCAACTGATGATGCTGATTGCTCTTTAGCTGATACTGTTTGTCACTGGTTTACTAAGAGCACCTTTCACAACCGGAGCTGCTTAGTCATGTCAGTCATAGGCACAGATTATGCCCATGTGGGTGGCTATCACCAAGTCTAGCTCCTTCCTTCCTCTCCTTGCCTCCACCCACCATCCCAAAACAGGCTGCAGAGGGGGCTCCACAGTCTGAGGAATTCCAGATCCGTTATTTCACACCAGCGAATGCAAAGCCACGGTGTGCTGCAATTCCCCTGTCCTTGCTTCTCTCTGAGACATATTACAGAGGATCAAGGTGGCCTGTGGTTGTGACAACGAATAGGACACTCTAAAATTTCTTCTGTTCATGAAAGCCCAGAGCGTTGTTCGTTTGTGAAGACTTGCCATGTTCTTCCTGACCCTACTGTAACCCTTGCATTTGGAGCAGAATTATCTAACCTCTCCTTCTCTGGCATAGTTGGCAGAGCAAGGACAACAAGCACTTCATTTTTCCTTTGGCTTAATCTGCTCTAGGACAAATAGCTAACCACATGGCCTTTCTTCCTGGAGGTAATTAATTTTCTGTTGACTTATTCTGTCTATAATTTCTGCTCTGAAAATTTTTATATATTTCTGAGTGTATTTCATATTTTCTGGAACAATTTTGACATATCCCTGAGATGCTTTTGCTGAAAGATTTTCACCTTTAAATGTTTTCAGCTTAAAACTTGGACAAAACAAATGTAAGCAAGACTAGAGAAAATACAGTGCAGGATTAACAGCACTGCGTCTGTTTAAAATGTCTTGTTATGGGCTGTACAACCCTCAAAGGCTGGCTGTGTTACCTGGGATCATTAAACTCGTCCAGCAATTGGGTCATTACAAAAATTTTCTGTCAGCTCCATTTAATATCCTGGAAATGTTCCAATACATTTTGTCTAAAGTTAAGACGGAGTACATGGTTCTTCTGCAAAACCAAACGATCATCTTTGAAATTAATTCTCCATTGTGATTTTAGTTTCCCCATGAGCAAAATCTTTATCTGCATTTACATGTTTTTAAAGAGTTTAAAAGAGTTTAAAGACGACAAGCTAAACACAGAAAACCGAGACTTTATGTACTGCAAAAGTACAAAGACAAGATAAAACATGGCCCTGATAGGTCATGCTAGCTGTGGTTACCTGCTTGTGTTGGAGGACTCCATTGGGGCATGGTATACACTCTCGGTGATTCTTTGGTGCAGTTGACTTGCTTCTGTTAAAGAAAAAGTAAAGAGAAATTGCTCCAAATTGTGTAAGTTGCTCCTTGTTTGTATAGGAAGTAGGGGAGAGAGAGGGAGAGGGAAGATTTTGACTGCTGCTCCAATCAAAATGGAATACTCAAAGAGAAAGGAATATGGCGATCTTAGAGGCTGAACCTTAGCTCACCCAAGCAGCTTTTCTACCCATATTTTTTCAGTGCAGAAGACATTTCTTCCCCTACCACCTTCTCTTTCCTCTGTACCTCTTCCTAGCTCATTGCACAAGATGGATCTAGAGAATGGATGTATTGGCATTTTTCCTAGAATACAACACAAGATTTGTGGCTCACAGCTTTTTCTGGATGCAGCAACACGTGTACATCAGTCCTTTTGCACACACAGCCATCTAGTAGAATACAGCCCCATCCATCTGAAGACTGTTTTGCTCAGCATCCTGGTTAAACAGCAACAAAATGTTACTCAGATGCCATTTGTTCACTCCTTTGGAAGAGATGCAAGGTAGCAACAGACTCATTTGTGCCTATGTCTGGTGACTGCCAAGCAGAGAGAAATGATAAGGAAGATGCTGACAACCTGGTTTTCAGGGCCAGGAGAGTCAGACACCGACAAGTGAGGAAGCAATGGAAGGAGCTGCTTTCAAACTCTAAGATCGCTGAGACCCTACGGCTATTTCACTATGGAAGAAGGTCAGTGAAAGGAGATCAGACAAAAGGATAGGGACAGCACTGGAAAACTGAACTTAATGTTTTTTGCGGGTGGGAATGCTGGAGAAAGAAGCACTCTGGGTGGGGAGTCAGAAGTCGCTCCATTCATGGTTTTGGCAACTGATTCAGAGCTTTGCACAAATCCTTTAAGTTGCATCCGCAATTTCTTTGCCTGCAAGAGACAATTATGCTCTTTGGGATTGACAGGTCGAGGTGTTACCCAACGCCTTGTGAGCCACGCTCTGCAGTATGTGATAGGGGGTGTATATACACCAAGTGTTTGGACATTTATGACCCCATATGTTAAACTATTTATCACATACCTTTGGCCACCTTCTTTGCCCTTTACTCATTCATCTCAGCTGGTTCCTTCCAACATTCCAGCCCCCTGTGCCACTCCTAACAGCAGTCATTAAACACAGCCCAGACAAACAAATGCATCCATTTTCCTCCTCTCATTACAACACACAGTTTGAGAAATATCCAGTCTTGGATTAAAGCCTCTCCGTTCATGAGTCACTGGAAATGGAAACAACTGTTTAAAACCACAGGACAAAGTGCTTGGTTCCTGCCGTCAGTATTGCAATAAGAGCTTTGATTCCTGTGATCATTTGGGAAAATGCGATGAGAAGAGTTGCAATAGCATGTAAGATACCATTTCTGTCCTGTGACTGCTGTTCTGCTGGATTCACAATGCAGGAAAGCTTGATGTTGCTCATAGAGTAGAATGAAAGTCATCCTTGAATATTCTCGGGATTAGACTGGATAAAGTCTTGAGTAACCTGGTTCGACCAATAACTGACTTTGCTTTGATTAGTACATTGGACTATGATGTTCTGAGGTCCCTTGAAACCTGAAATACTCTAGAATCCTATGATCTTAGGACAAAACAATAAAGAATATCAAATATAAATGTTTTTGAAAGCTTTCAGTCTTGTTTACTGCATAGTTTTCTCTGGAAAATGCATAGTAACTCTAGCATATAGGTCTTGTATGCTGCAAAGATTTCATTAATGCTCATCTCAATGACATACAAGATTCGTTTTCTTTGCCTAGAAACACACATGGACCATTATCACTCTGTCCCATTAAACATATATATTTTCTCCATAAGCTACTCTTCTTTGCTGTGGTAGCCTAAGTAAAGCCAGCTCTTACTCTTCAGAAGTAAATATTGCAAACCATATCAGTGAGTCCCTAGATCAAGTCCTGAAACTGCACTTATAAGAATCTTGAGTTCTTCCCTCTGCAGTTCCTGC
>NW_010406631.1:22099-24546 GCF_000710305.1 Buceros rhinoceros silvestris | reverse complement strand
CTGAACTGACCATGGTGAAATTCAGAATAAAAAGGAGAAAGGATGAAGGCGGTAAGAGTAACAAAAGACCTGAGTCATAAGCATTGTAAATAAGTATATTATTATGGGTTAGATTAAATTGCTGAGTTTGTGCATAGTTGTTTCCCTCCACTTAAGGAGGCTGTAAGAACTCCTTGTCTTTGTGAAACAGACAGTTAAAATAAAAAAAAAGTGACATCTAAAGTTAAAGCACAGGCACAGGTTTTCATCTAGGACAATGTCTGGTTAGGAGTCTGAAGGATGTGGGTGGAGAGGCTTTGCTGGCATTGCTTTAAAGAGAGATGTGTGTATGAGAGAAGCAGAAAATGACAGGACAAGGTGAGAAGCAAGCCTGAGCCCAGGAACAGTCAGTATTGGACATAGCTATGGGGTTTTGTGTCCTGAGTCTGAAAAGTGGCTTTTAGGACTCCAGACATTCTTATTCATAAATAGAATAGTATCTGAGATAGTTTTCATCACTATATTCTCTTACTGTCTGGAATAAACTAACTCAACTTTGTCTGCCTTGGGTTCAATATTTTACTTTTAAAAGATGTTATTATTTGAGGTACTTATGAGGCTTCAATCAATTCACGTGTTGGGCACATCACAAATCACCTTTATAGTGACATCTTTCTGAGATGTCATTAATCATGTTTTACAGGGAAGTCATAAAGATAAAAAGACAAGATCACTGAGACATTTAAAATGTAAGGCAGGTAACTATATTTAAAATAAAAACCCTCAAAACAACAAAGCAGAATAAACAATAGGACAGAGTGAAACAGTTGCTGTGTCTGGTCATGTATGTGGAAGGAGATCTTTTATATCAGGTCTTGTGAGAAGGCAGAGTGAAGACGGGGACACTGTCTCCTCACATGCATATGGAAATGGGTGTTTCTAGGCTTGTAGCTTGTGAGGGAAAAGAGAGGAAAATCATGTTCCTCGACTAACTGTGAATGGAATCATTATTCATGCCATGTCTGAAGTTCTAAGAAATGTTCTTTGATCGGGACAAGGGTTTAAATCCCAGCAATGCTGCAACTACCAAGCTGGTCCTTGCATTGAAGATCTGTTTTCGCCGATCCCACTGGTAGTACTGGATGGCGCTGTAACTCATCCCAGCTCCATGTTGTCACACAGAGCTACAGAAGGAAGGCAGCATTACCAGATCTTGCTCTCTGTGTCCTACCTCTACATGCTTCCAGTTGTCCTGTCAGGACTTTGCGAATCTCTGAAATCCAGGTGTTCTTCAGCTCAACAGAAGATGCCTGAGAACACAAGAGAAAAAGGCAAAGCAGATCCAGTTAAAGCACGCTGCCAGTCACGTGGCTGACCAGACCTACATTTGCTCTCGATTTTCCCAAGGAATGGGACACTGTGGCCAGCTTCGAGCAAAGCAGAGGATGCTCTTCAAGACAGAAAAGTTACCATAAATCTAAGGCCCTGTCCTTGCACTTCTGTAATTTTCCACTACTTTGTTTCCTCTTTTACCCAAAATCATGACCATTTTCACAACGGTAAATTGGTAATTTCAGTGCCAACGTAACAATGAAGCTTCCAATGGCTATCGCTTCTTGAGTGTACAGGACAGTGAAAGTCTTGAAATGGAAAACTTTCTCAAAAACAATTCAACTGAAAAGATTATTGTTACCTGAATGATATAGACCTCTTCTCTGCCATTATACCAGATCTCAAACTTCTTGTTATCCCCTTTTACATTTTCTGTAATGCCCACAGTGCTCATCTGTTTTAAAATAGAAAAGAAGAAGCTGGAGTCTGGAAAATGTCAACAGTCTTTAAACTCTTCATCCTCTGAGAAGCATTTTTAAAAGGCTGCATTTACTTCTGCTCCTTAGAGAATCATTAAAAGCAAAATTCAGAACACGTTATTTCTCAACATCTAATTTATCATTCTGGTTTTTGATTGTTATAGGAAAAATAATTTTTAAAAAGTTCTCAAAAGCAACATAAGCTGGTGTCTGATCATGAATTTCTCTTTGCTTTTTTTGCTTGAACCGTGGCTGTTATCCACCTACACAACTTTTCAGTTTGAGGAAGATGGTATTGTCAACTTGCCATTGCTGACCTGTTGAGGTTGGAGAGGAAGAGGGATGGAGACTTAATGTGAGATTTAATGACTTGTCTGCAAATCCAGACAACACAAAAAACTCAATATAGTTTCAGGAAAATTTAAAAAGAGGTGAACTAGGAGCTAAGTGCCTTAGCTAGACAAGACAAACAAGGAACTGAAGAAAATAATCCTAAATTTCTTAAATGACAAATTCTTAACCACAATTTTGAAGTCCAGCTGCTACTATACTTAGCAGCTTCTCATCTTCTTCCTGTATTTGTTCATCCCCCTAGTTCTGATTTGCTTCAGCATTCATGCTGTCTCCACAGAAAGAACCTTCAAACGTTTACATGAA
>NW_010406631.1:0-22026 GCF_000710305.1 Buceros rhinoceros silvestris | reverse complement strand
CTGTCTCCACAGAAAGAAACTTCAAACGTTTACATGAATTGGTTCACTCCTTGAACCAGGTTCTGTTACAGTTCCTGCCAGGTTACCCAGTAATAAGTTTGCAGCATTACTCTCGATGGCCCACGTTAGCTGGCTGAAGTTACAAGTGTCACACCAATGTGCTTAAAGGGAAAATTTGGCCTACTTATGAATGTCATCTTAACAGAAAATGTCCTGACTCATATCTGGAAATGTCACTCTTGCAAACAAAAGGGCACTTCTACTGCACTGTGATTAATCTGTAGCTATTATTATCACAGAGTACAAGTGCTCAACTGATGTCAATAGTAAAACTCGCAATAGAACTAAACTTGGAGGAGGCTTATAGCCAGAAAAATGAAAGATGCGAGTCCATTCAGTCTTGCTTCTCTTTATGGGCTAGAACACACAAGGTGCCTGTTTCTATCAAGTTGCAAAACAAAGGTTCACATCTCGAGTTGCTGGACATACAACTTGGTCTGTCTCCAGATCAAAACTAAATGGGAGTTTTAATTTACTCAGGAGTGCAAGATAGCTCCAGATATGTGTACCTTCCTCAAGTCTCCACAGGGAAACACCCCCGTGTTGTGAGAACACCAGATTTATTTCTCTCCCCCACCATTACCACATTTATTACCTTTAACGAATTTTTAAAGCTGTATGAAGCCGTCTTCTCATGGCCATCTGTGTTTTCCTCCCGTTTCTTGCAGAAAAGTAGCATCTTTGTATAGAGGAAGAGGTGTCTCTGCATCGGTTTGAATCTAGCCAAGTCCTTCACCTTGTTGTGACCCTTCTTGTGGTCGGTCCATACATTGAAGGAACCTTGCATCAACAGCTTGCCAAGCTCACTGACATCCCCCTAGCAAGCAAGGAAAATTGTTTTCTAACCAGGGCAATCCCAGGCAGTTCTTTCCCCCAGTGGTGTTTAAGCTTCCAGGCAAAGGCATATGCCTCGGCCTCCCCTGTGCTGGAGAATGGAGAAGTTACAGCTGGAATCCCATCTGTGCACGTCTCCTTGCTAAACCTGTGTGGTTTCTTCATGCAACCGTTACAAATGGTTTTTCCGTGTCTATAATTCCCAATTTGTCTCCCCATTTATAGTCAGTGTCTAAGGTCTGTCTCAGGAATCTCTTTGAATCTGACACACAGCTGTCCCCTCTGGTGACATCAGAGGAAGTATCTTCTGACAAGAACTGGGTTTCAAGACTCCAGACTCCAAGGCAGTAGGAAGGCCCAATGCAGTCAAGATATCCAAGCATAGGCCTTGGCTCTGAAAGCTCTAGGTTCAGTTTCTGCTCTGCTATGAGCCCATTCTATCCCTGGGCAAAACCTGGAAAGACACTGAGATGTCTGAAGACACAGATTGGTGCCTAGACCTATGTAGGTCTGCAATTCCCTCCCATTGCAAAGCAGTCTTTGAAAGCTTTGTCAACAGTTCCTCGCTCACTATCTGCAAACTATGCAGTGCTGCACAGCCTTGGGCGAAGAGGGAATAAATGCACCAAGGAGATATAAAAGTACCTGAAACTAAGCAGGAACCAGATTTTTCTAAGTTAAAGCCCTTGTCTGAGGACCACTGATGGGTAAATACTTCAACTGATATAAGTATTTGGCTCAGATGCCACCAGCATAAACATTTCTAGCACAGTTCACTACTACAGAGTAGTAGCAATGCATGGAAAAAGGACATGGCAACATCTATATGGTAATGGGCATCCACAAATAATTAAACATAAGTATCCTATCAGCAAATTTTTCTGGGAGTGATTTGTCCAATAAATTGAGGGAATCAGCTCAGTGCATTTTTTAAAGTACTTATTTTCAACATTTGTTTGTTCTGTGGATTATAAAGTGTCGATGTTGGCTCCAAGTGGGGATGTCTGATTTTTACACCATGGGCTGCAACCCATTCTCCCTCTCAATCTCCGCCCTCTACCCTAGATCCAACTCCAAACCCACAGTTTGATTGGGTTATTTTCCACTCCATACCAGGGTATTATTAGACTCTCCAAAGCATTCAAAAAACCTCAGTAATTGCTACAACAGTCTCTCATATCTAATATTTAGAGTTGGATTTTTTATTTGTGCATAGAGGACTCTGTGTGTTTGTATTTATATGTTCATGTGGGTGTAAAATGCAAAAAGCATATTGATGAGGTGTATTGCTAAATAAAAAACCCAAACAAACATATTTTCTACATAGTTCTGACAATGGTGAGAGGCTCCTCTCACTCCAGGCACTGTTCAGTACGGCACCATAAGCCATAGTTTGATACGGATCCCGAAGTTCTGTTCAACTCTCATGACGGGTCTATCTCTTCAATTGTGGATCTAGGACTGGGATCATACCAAGCAAATTGGGAGGCTACCACTGCAGAGAGAAAGAGGATGGGCAGGTATGGCAGTCTGCAGCTATCCCACAAAAGACTTTGAATATCAGCCCACTGGCCCTGGACTCTCTCTTCAGTGTGGGCAGCAAATAGAGAGGAGGACACTGTTTCCTGTAACTTGTGCTAACCGACAGCAATATTTTGTCCTAAAGGAAGTTTATATAAAATGAAGGATTTTATCACTATCTCAAATGTTAGAATGATAGCGGGAAACATAACTAAAGCTTCTGCTCTCCAAGCTTTACTTTTTTTTTCAGCTTTGCCTAAAAATAAAAATCAAAAAACCCCCCCAAACAACAACAAAACCAATCCCAAAGTTACATGCTAGCAATTTCTTACACCAGAGTTCTGCACCTCAAGTCTGCATGTGCACAGGTTTGAGGAGGGGAATATCCTGTGCAGTTAGGACCGCTCATCCCCTGCCATAAAACCTGCTTTTCTGCTGGCATAAGGTCCTGCTCCGAAAGGTGTTCTAGGCAAGTATTTCTACCATGCCTGTGTGGGAAAGACTCCGTAAGATGGGGTGTGGATTCAGGAGCTATGGGAGGTGGCTATTTGGCATCACAACTGAG
Organism: Buceros rhinoceros silvestris; assembly: GCF_000710305.1. Taxonomy (NCBI): domain Eukaryota; kingdom Metazoa; phylum Chordata; class Aves; order Bucerotiformes; family Bucerotidae; genus Buceros; species Buceros rhinoceros. The sequence goes on along the minus strand of NW_010406631.1, from coordinate 19,046 downwards.
CACGTGGGACAGGTGGAACAGGGAGAAGAAATTGAGTTCGTCCTCTTTTACACTTTCAGACAGTTTGGTACTCATGTAACAGACCATCTCAGGAATGCTGTCAGCGTGAGACTACACAGCAGCCATGTTCCACTTCGTCATGTCTTTCGGTTCAGCTAACAAAGCAGAGGCAAAAATCTCGGAGCTACTATCTGGCATTTCATGGAAGGCTGGCAAATCAGAAACAGTGGAAAGTGGGGCACTAAAGGAGATGCTGTATGCGTGAGCTTCCTGTGTTGACTGGTCCAAGTCTGCAATAATAATATCCAGGCTTTAAAGAGTCTTTATAAAATGAATATCTGAGACACTCAGAATTAGCCATAACCAGAATGGTTTAGAGAAGCTTTCGTGAGTTATTTCTCCTGACACCTAGAATGCTGCAAGAGACTCGCGGCTGAAACAATCTGGACTCAAAAACATGGAACAAACAAAACCACACAGGAAAATTCCTATCTTTCTTGCAAATACAACTGAAGACTTGATTGTTTCAAAAGAGAAACTGTTGAACAGGGTAACAGGTTCAGCAACGTGCAAGTTATCAGTTTATACGGCAGCTGCTGGAAACCCCAGGAGGAGCCGGCAGGTTGTCACTGCAACCAGTGATTTTAAAAGTCCTAGAAATCCATAAAAGAAAGTCTGGAGAAAACTGAAAGCAGCAAAGATGTGTCTTGTGTTTACACTGCTCCAGAAAAACTTTTCCCAGAACAAAGCGCTAGAAGAGAAAGTTTGTCTAGTGTGATGGAAAAATGAACACAAGCTTTGCCACTGGCTTTATGTAACAAAACAGCTTCGCAAGAGTAGGAAAACCAAAAGGAAAACTGACTGCTGAAGTGAACCAGTGCTGTTTTCATTCTCAGGAAATACAAAGAGGAATAAAACACATTTAAAATTTAAAACAAATTTAAAATTATTTTACTGTTCAGCTTTAGAGGTCTCAGGGGTTTTATCAGTAGCAGTTTAAATATATTTGGACAAATCCTCATCTGTCGTGAGTCACTCTAGCCACTCACTGTCTTGTCTCTTTACATTTAAGTAAAATATATAGCTGACAATACTTTTTTACATCCAATCATACCAGTAAAAATATATATATAATAAATAGCTGGTTTTACACCTGATCTAATAATTCTTTGAACTCAGCTTCTCAGTACATTGTTTTTTCTTGACGTTTTCACCCTGCAGCTATTTCAAAATGGGCAACCACATGACCCTCAGGCCTCGTTTCACCAGCCACGTTTCTTCTTTATGTGATAATCTCTTCCACTTCTCTCTCAAGGGCTCATTTTAAGTAGGCGACACTAATTCTTGAAAGTCATATGACTTCAATAGAGCTTCAGCAGAGAGATAAATACATTTGTGGTCTTTGATTTGTCCCATGTTACTGTTTCACATTTCAGATAATAAGTTTGCCAGCCACTGGACTCTATTACCCACTGTAAACGGAAGCCAGATTTTTTTCCCCAAGTGCAAACAATTTGGAAACACTCGAGTTTCACAGCAGTCACAAAGTTCCAGCGCATTTCTCATGTTATGTCTATCACACTTGCTATCTCTTGCCTACAAATGACTTTTAGGTGTGATTACTCAGAAGGACTGCATTTCTCCCACTTCCTCCCCACATTCACACCCCCACCTCCACATGACAACTATGCTGACATGTATTTTTCGTCACCACAATGTGCCACTGAGTGACATCCTTCAAGAATGTGGCACAAGGCTCCTACGAAGTGTACTAACTACAGGCACAGCGTGATCAGTGATGAGAGGAACATTGGATGGGTCAAGCCCAGAGTAAAAGAAACAGCAAATAATACCTCATATCCTGTGATTGCTACATGGTGCATGGAGTCATTTACTGATTTGATGATATCAAGCACTGTGGCCAGGGCTTCTTCCAACTCAGCAGTACCCTCTGAATTCTTGCTGCACTTCAGCATTTCCTGATTAAAAAATGATAAGAAAACTACCTGAAAAAGTCTTATACCAGAAGCCACCATAAGACAATCCTCCCTGAAATTTATGCTGCATAGACAAAGTAGCAGAACTTCAGGAAAAAACCCCAAACAAACAAAAAACAAACCAAACAGGACATTCACCAGGGTTGTCATTGAGGACATATGTTTTGACCTTTTGGACATTTTCAAGTTTTATGGGTTCATTTAAGATGAAACAGGATCATTCTGACATATTTACTATGATCTTTTTGCATGTCACAGAATTGCATCCAGTAAAAACCCTCCACATTTGCTAAAAAAGAAACTCAATTTTAATATAATGATTTCAAGTGTTAGAGAATTCACCATTTTCATTTACAATTTGTTCCATGAGGTACTTATTACCACTGTTAAAAAAAAAACAACCACAACTTTTGTAGTCTGAATTTGGCAGGTTTGACATTCTACTCATCAGGTCTTAGCAAGCTCTCGTTAGACAAAGAAATTCTGCATGGGGAGAAGTCACTTCCTGGGTAGATGCATGTAGACTTATGGCCAAATGATCTCACAAATCTCTCTTCCTTAAATTGAATGAGGCTATAAATCTTCCCTGGCTCTTATTCTCTACCTCTGCATTACAATCTACAGGTCTACATGGGTGATTTCAAAAATCTTTTCTGAGATACAATAATTTTGAAGAAACATGCTGACCTCTGGCAAAAATTCACCAGCCATTATATTCTGCTCAAAATAAGGGTTGTTATTCCATCCCCCAACCCTTGCACAAGAAGCAAGAGACAAAGTTCTGGACAAGTTAAGCATTTGCCCAAAGCAAAGAAACAAATAAAACCTTTTGAGGGCTCAATTTCTGTAATCAATTCACATACAGAGATCCTATTTAGTGTTCCAAATTTTTAGGGCCAACTAATTACATAGCCCAGTACAGCTCCTTTTCTTATTTCTATATGTGTTTTTTGCTTGAAAAATTCTAGTCATAGCTCACGACTTCGTTCTTTTCCTGTAACCAATCATTATAACATATGCAAATCCTGAAAGACACTAAAATCTTCATTTTAAATGAAATTAACAGCCTTGCCTCTTGGTCTTCTGTGTACAGAGGAGTCCTGAACCTGATTCAGATGCACAGATGTTTTTTTCCCCACTGTAAGCAGTTGCTGCCAGTGAGTACTCACCTGAGGTCAGAATCAGACTCTATACCTTTGCTAAAAACATGTAGGGAAGAAAATGTCAAGAGATACAAACCCATATATAGTTGGTAGGGTCTTGAGAAGACATGAATCTCAAGCAGTTGGAAGATCGCAAGACTACACCACAGAATTGGAAACCAAAGATAATCAGATTCCTACCATTAAACAGTAAGATGACCGTAACCAAAAGTGGTAAGATAACTGGTCTGTGATTTTGGTGCTTGCAATTTGCATCCATTAATCAGCTGAAAGATTAAGTTTATGGGTTATTAATGAGACAATAGTCCCAGTGACAGAATTCATAACCAAATAATGATTTTATTAATAATGATTAACTTGTCCCTATATATCTACCAGTGGAATGAAAAAAGTATTTGCCTGAATGCAGTTTTCACTTCAGAAATGCAAGCTGTGAAGAACGTAAGAAATAAATTCTTGTTATAACAGCACCTCCCTGAGAGCTGTACAGTATGTGAGTTTAGTTTTGTTTCATATGCTGACTACAATGTCAACAGAAATTATGCTCCAGAAATACACCTAGAAAGTAATCAAGACTCTACTAACTTCAGGAATGTTTATCATAGTAAGAATTAGACCCATTCAGCAGGGGTGGCCATTGATGGGGTTTTCATTCAGGCATATCACTTTCAGCCAATATTGAGTTTGGAAATCATTTAATCCAAGAGCTGAGGCACTAGTGTTCCTGTAGAACAGGGCTGCAAAAAGGTAGTTCTTGCAAACCCCAAAGAGCAGCAGCCTCTCCTCAAGCACTTGGGTGACCAGAGCTTAGAAGGTAAAAGCAGGATGTATTCCTATAGTACCTGTTGCACATTTCCAGGATGAGGATGGATCCCTGCTCTCTGTATAGCGGGCATGCTGCTTTCTAGCTAAAGTGATCGAAACCAGAGGACTGCAATAATTGTGACTCAGAATTTAAAACTAGTCTGCCCATCGCTCAAGGCACGCAGCTTCTTAGGCACTAGTTTGTTACCAATTATCCCATTTTTCTACACTTTTAAATGCTCCGGCTGCCAGAGTAAGAGTGCAGCTTCTTCACAGATCTCATAATCCCTGACATAGTAAATGTCCTTGCCAATGTGTTGCTGCTGAGTACAAAACTGGTCTGACCAGCTTCAGCACCAATGGCTGCAGCATGTTTTGCCTAAGAATTTTACTCCTTGATCTAATCTTGGTTTTATTTACAGTCATATTTCAAATTAAAAGTAGAATCTAGTTTACTCTTGCTCTTCTGAAGACCTTAACATTTTCTCCCTTGTTGAATAGTTTCAAGAAATAGAGCCAGTTTCCTTCTGGTTTACACTAATTACGTAAATCACTGGAATTGGAGACATTGCATCCTTGTATCCTTCGATATTTGTATTCTACAGTTTTGTAGTCAATAAACAGGTCACAGAACCACAGTACAAGTGAATGGCCAGCCAGATCCTCACGTGGCTCAAACTGGTGCAATTTGACCAGTGCCATGGTAGCTATTAGCAGATAAATTTGCAACCTGAAGTCTTCACTGCAAATTTTGCACTAAATTTCATGACAGTACACAACACTGCACTAAGTCCAGAGGCTTGAGAACAGCATGTAATTCATCTTCATGTCCTTCCCATAAGGAAAGTCAGTGAATATTATTCTGAAGAACTGAAGACAGAAATTTAAGCCACCACATTCATGAAGCATCATTGGTTTGAGATCATATATTCCCTGTTGCCCAGTCCAGGTCAGAACGTCAAGCATGGACCGCTCACAGTTCCAAGCAAATCAAGAGGGAAGTTCACATATTCATCCCATTACAGACAATTTGTTCCTAGCTGGGTCTTTAAAATGGAAGAACCAAAGGGGAGTGGCTCCTTCTGAAAGGTTTGAGTCACAACCATGGGAAAATACCAGGTTTAGAGAGCTCAAAGAGTTTTATTAAACAAGGACAGATGTCAGAGACAGGATTTAAAATTCCTAGTGTTTATGGTCCCATAAGACAGTATACTGATCCAATAAAGATCTATTTAAAGATCTATTAAAATAAATTTTAAAATCTATTTAAAATAAAGATTTAAAGATTTTAAGATTTAAAGATAAATAAGACAAGAAAATCTTACTATAAAAACATCTTACTTCATATATATAGCAGTGTATATATATAATAATAAGCTGCTTCTGCTAAGTACGCAAGTACTGCTAAGTAATAGCAGTACTCATTCTGAAACAGAAGTCCTTTCTTTGACTGTTTGTCACCATTTTATAACTTAGCATTGCAAAGTACTTGTTGAAGAAGTGAGAGAGGATCTATTTCCAGGTATTCCTTCAGAAAATAACCCTGATATGCAATTCTGGAAGTAAAACAAGCTATGCGCTGGAATTATTTGCACTGTCATGGAAAACTTACCTTTAACAGCAACTGGTACTTGGTGATTCGCTGGACTGGCTTTAAGAGATAAGCATCTAGCGAGAGCTTGTGATCCAATTTACGCTGACACTCCTGTAAGAGGCAACGAGGAAGAAAACTATAATTGTTTCTTCAAACACAGGCAAGACACCAAGATCATTATCATTTGGTAATCTGAAGAATATATGTCTGTGAATTAATTGAGATAGAAATTTGTTCCCCCTGCATAGGAGTTCACAGGTTACTTTTGCCATAGTGAAAATATATCTAAACAAGAGCTAATATTTAGGTTCAACTTGGTGTTGAAATCTGGCATGCCTTGCTTATGCAATCATCTGGGGTTTGCACAGAAGCAAGCACTTCTTTGGCTTGGGTATAGCCTGAAGAGTCGGGCCCCTGTCCAGGAAACCTACCTACTGCTCTTATAGAGAGCACCTTGACACATACTGAGCACCTGCCACCAGTACAAGAAGCATCCAGAAAAGTCTGTATATTGCTCTAGGTTTTGTAAAGGAAGAAGAGATACAGAAGGAAAACAAGTTTGATGGTCTTGCACTACTAGTCTGCAATGAAATTCAACCTGAAAGAAGATGCTGTCTCCACACTGTCTCCAGAGAGCTTCAGACCTTGGCTTGTTCTGACAGTATTTTTCATATATTTGGAGGTCCTCTTTCTGCAAGAAAAGGAGAGTTTAAGTAAAGAAAAAAGGAATCCACAGTGCTTTGAGCACACTTTTTCTTACCTTCCATCCTAACACATGAAGTAATTAATACATGGGGATAACTCAGTGTGTAAAAATACTCTGAAGGTACCAAACTTGCTTTTTTATTCCTGTAGAGTTAAATACACGTGAAAGTGAGTTTTCCACTTTTTGCACAAAGCAAAAGCCTGCAGACACATAAGCTAATTGCAAAACTGTTGCCTTCCAGGGAGGTAAGTTTGAAAACAAAAAAAAACCATTAGAAATGTAAATTTTGTTAACAATACTGGCACAGATTGGTACCTGCTAAAAATGCTCACCACTTAGCTAAGGTTTACACGTTCAGAACACTTTGAAAACGGTGTCGGCGCTCAATAGTACAAAGAAAGATTAAACAGTAGCAAGTTTGTCTGGTCAGCGCCCCAGGCCAGCCAGGGAGAAATACTTGAGCTCTGTCCTATCTAAATTAGAGGTGGGTGGAGTCATTCGACCTGTATTTACTGTTGACTATGGTCCAGGTGTTCTCACTGACGTCCATGGCAAAAATCTCACTGATTTCAGTGAAAACAAAGGCACTCTCTATAAAAGCTCAGAGAGGGGTGTTTTGAGCTCCATAGGCTGTATGGGTGGATAGAGGCAGGCAGGTGTTCCTCTGCCAGGTTCTTGGCTCACTAGGTGAGCACCTGGTTGGGACAGCAGCCATGCAACCACTGAGCAGTGCCATACGCATTCCTGAGCAGGGCTGGCTGTGTCTGACTGGCTGGGAACTTGCCATCTTTGTCCGCACCTCTTCTAGTGGAGGTGACCTCAGGGAATCAAAGACAGCGCCAAAACCAAATCTCAGGAATTCCTCGCTCTTGCCTCTGTGCTTTCAGCCTGCTAGACAGTGCCTATACACTCTTGGTGCAGGGAAAGCGTCTTCATTTGTATAGAGTTACTAGAAGAAATCTGTATTGCTGCTGTCTTCCTCTCTAGATGAATCAGCGTTGAAAGCAGAGCTATGCCATGTAACACCTTCCTGCTTTATGGATTAGGCAATACAAAAAGCTCCATTGCAACTAATAGAGTATTAATGGTGCTGTTTCAAAATAAGCGCAGTGTTTGCCTCACACAAATAGAATTGTTTGTACATTTTGCTTTGGAGGGAAGTTAGCAGGGTGTAAAACCCACAAAACAAGTAGTAACAAAGTGTAATCAAGCATTACAATTTGTTCCTGGCCCACAGAAACCTCACTGGACTTGGCAAGAAGAACAGGGACAGTGACAGTTAAGAGCACGATTAGAGGTAAGAGACAAGGTACAATAACCAACAATTTACACTAATTTGTCATAGCAGAACCACCCTCTGCTAGTGCAATCTACTGCTGTCTGAATCAGTGACACCTGCTTAGGCAGATACTTACACCTTGAAATACAGCTTTAAGTTTTGTAGTAGTGTAAGGAATAGGAAATTCTTGCTAAAGTTGCTAGGATCAAACTCCAAAATGCCAAGAAATAATTAATCGTCTAACTAACCAAATCCCAGTCTTAATTGTTCCACAAATCTCTATTTTCATATCTTACTGGTACTTTTACACTGTGCTCATCTCTCCTGTAATGATTTTCATTTCCATGGTGATTTGTATCCTGAGATCGCTGTAAGCTTTCACACACATGGCTGTACCGAGTTTGTGTGGCAAACTTTTGGTAGCAGGGTTGCTACAGGTGTGGCTTCTGTGAGAAGCTGCTAGAAGCTTCCCCCACGTCTGATAGAGCCAATGCCAGCCGGCTCCAAGATGGACCCACTGCTGGCTGAGGCCAAGTCCATCAGTGACAGTAGTAGCACCTTTGTGATAACATATTTAAAAAGAGGAAAAAAAGAAAACTGCACTACTGCAGCTGGAGAGAGCAGTGAAAATACATGAGAGAAAACAAGTCTGCAGACCTCAAGGTCAGTGAAGAAGGAGGGGGAGGAGGTGCTGCAGATGCCGGAGCAGAGACTCCGCTGCATCCCATGGTGCAGACTGTGGTGAGGCTGGCTGCCTCCCTGCAGCCCATGGAGGTTATCGGTGGAGCAGCCCTTGGAGGACCCCATGCCTGACTGGGGCGGATGCCCAAATGGCTGTGACCCCGTGGAAAGCCCACGCTGGAGTAGACTCTTGGCAGGACCTGTTGACCCATGGAGAGAGGAGCCCACGCTGGAGCAGGTTTGCTGGCAGGACTTGTGACCCCGTGGGGACCCACACTGGAGCGCTCTGTTCCTGAAGGACTGCACCCCGTGAGAGGGACCCACACTGGAGAAGTTTGTGGAGAACTGTCTCCCACAGGAGGGACTCCATGCTGGAGCAGGGGAAGAGTGTGAGGATCCTCCCCCTGAGGAGGAAGGAGCAGCAGAGACAATGTGTGATGAACTGACCAAAAGCCCCTCCTGGGGGGAGGTAGAGAAATGGGGAGCGAAGTGAAAGGAGAAGGGGAGGGATGGGGGAAGGTGTTTTAAGATTTAGTTCTCCCCATTATCCTACTCTGATTTGACTGGTAATAAACTAAGGTAATTTCCCCAGGTCGAGTCTGTTTTGCGGGTGACAGTAACTGCTGAGTGATCTCCCTGTCCTTATCTCGACCCAAAAGCTTTTATTTTCTCTCCCCTGTCCACTCAAGGAGGGAGAGTGACAGAGCAGCTCTGGTAGGCACCCAGCATCCAGCCAGGTCAACCCATGACAGACATGTATGCACAGCTCCAATTATTTTTGTTGACTGCTTATTTATGAATAAATTTTGCTTCAGATTAGAAGGTAGCCCTTTGAATCCAACTCACAGGTTTCTGGTCTGCTGCTACAGCCCTTTCACAGATAAATTCCTTTTCCAAATGCTTCTTTCTCCCTGAATGACCAGATGTCCCAACTACTGTCTCCTATTAAATTAGTCTCTTTTTCCAAGGTTAGCAATATGAATAAGTAAACAGCGGTGATCCCCAGGGTGTCGCTCTTGCCAGGCACCTCAGCGGACACATATTGGTAAGCCGTCTGACAAACCTTTTGTTTCTTCCTGGGCACTCTTGCCTTGGTTTGGTAAGCTTTCCTTCTTCCTACTTCTGTGTTTAGCAGATCAGCCAGAGTGTCCCTCTTGTTGCTGATAAAGCACTAAAGGACCCATCCTGCAAGGCTTTCAGCACACATCCCTTCTCTGATCATCTGTGCAGCCCTTGCCACACAGAGCTTTAAGCAAGGTCAAGCTTCTTGGCGATGGTGTAATAGCTGCCATGTGGGCAAAGTTGAGCTGGTTTACTCGTAATTTAGTTCGTACAAAGATTATACCCTAACAAGGCCAGGTAAAGTGGGAGGGAGGAAAAGAGCAGCATTTCTGACTCATCTTCCACCCAGTTCTGCTACCGTGTTCCAGGAGAGAAGCCAGAGAGCAGAAATAGGCTGGGACTCCACAGATTGTTTCTGCCATCACCTGAGAAGAAGAGTTCACATCTGTGGTGGAGCTGATGGAGATGGGAGAGTGTGTGAGGACATGGCAGAGGAATGACTGGCAGGGAATGAAAGGACTCAGGCACGAGGGTTTCCCACGGCAGCTCTCAGGATGCTTTCAAGCAGCTCTGGGGTCAGGGCTGAAAAGGCCCGGTGTGATCAGACAGGATAATATTCTTCAAGTATGACTCTAAAAATCAGTCTGCAGGCCCGATGTTGTGGTGGGTTGGTTACTCCTGTACAAAGAAGGGGAAATGGGGAGGTGAATCTGCAACAATGCAAGTTTCCTCCCAGAACTCAGCATCACCTTGAACAGCAGCTGTTTCAATTTCTCCCCATGCAAAACCAAGTACAGCCATAACTCACAGGGCAAGCCAGAAAGCTCTTCTCGGCAGGAAGACGCAAAAAACTGCCAAATCATGGGGAACACAAACACACAACCAGGTTTTTGTTTGTGCCTCCTAAAGGCAGTCCAACAGAAACAACAAATTTCTGGACTTCATGTGGCTTCTTCTAAAAACAGAACATAAGGGCTAGTTCTTGAATCAAAGGTGCTACTGTGTGAGCAGAGACATCTCAAGAGAGAGGCTTTTGCTTTCTTAACACGAAATCTGAAATAGGGAAAAAGCAAATGCATGATTTAACCTCTTATTCAACAGATTTTGTGGTGTTTGACTAGGCCATAGAAACTGATAAGCAGAGGTGACAGAGGGGCTGATTTTCCTTCACTTCACACCTGAACCATAGAGTGAGGCTGATGATTTTGCATAATGATTTCACCACAGTCTTTTCCTGCTCAGCATCTGAATCTTAGGATAACAACATACTCCTTAGTAGTATCATTTACTCAGGCTCTAAATGCTGGCTGTAAAACAGAAAATAATTCAGAGGATTTATAATCATATTTACACTCATATGATGCTCTTTGGCCTGACCTGTTTGTAAATTGGGGACCTATCCTTTGGAAGTATCACATGTTCATAATTCCCTGTGAAATCTTAGAGCTGTGGCAGTGCTCAACACCTCTGACAACTGGGGTACACACATTTCATCCAAATCTGTCTGTATTTCATACAGCACCTAGTTAAAAAAAGATTTAACATGTACCCTGGAAAAGCAGCACATGCTGGATGCAACAGACAGTAGAAGCAGGAGACAGCTTTGACTCAGTGAAGAGGACAGATTTTCCCATTTCTCCTGCCTCTTCCATTTCCCATGCAAAACACAGAGCCTTATTCAAGCAGTTTTGTCAGGCTATGAAAACGGTAGCAACCCACCAAAACAGTTTTTTCTTATTAGGAGGGCCTCTGAATGAGTGCTATATCACAAGCACCTTTTGTTATGTTACAGGAAACAGAACTAACAGTCATGCTAACTGAGGGAGGTGGTGGTGGAGGGACATGACTGAGAGCTCTTGGAGGAGGGAGTTGCAGAACTTAGGCACCAAGTCACAGGAAGCGAAGACGCAAGCATCTGACCACATCCATCAGTGCCTGTTGACTTTGGGCTTTCTCATAAACTGACCTCCCTCTACTTCTAAACAAACAGCTAACCCTCACCACTTCATGCGACTGGGGAGAATCCCACTTGGTTGTTGAATTATGTGAACAAGTAAAGCAATTGTCCTCACAGACTCTTATGGAACTGTTGGGGTTTCACCTCGCAAGGAAGGTGGTAGACTGCTGGACCAGTTCTAGGCGAGTAAGACTCCTCACTGGTACAGAGATAAGAGGTGAGATAAGGCAGGAACCGGATGTACTGTCTGCGCTCAGAGCGATCTGCTGTGATACTGTCCTCTGCTTATTTACAGTAGGTGGTTCTGGGGTACATCAGACTGCTGGTATAAATTTGTCTGATATGAAAAGCATTGAATCAAAAAACATTTGGATCACTTTTTTTTTTAACAAGGGCTTAAAATACTTTGGTAAAACGCTGGTAACTGATCTCTTCCTGTCAGTAAACCAAGTAATCAAATGTCAGAGTACACACTTGTGACTTACTTTGGGAGCATCTGCTTATGTGAGTTTATCTCATTCACAAAAGCAGAGTGAAAGGACAGGAGTGAATCTGTAAGCACTGTAGGACGGGACAGGACAGGACCATAGGTTTTCATACAAACCTGCAAAAGGATTTACTTACTCTTTTCAAAAAGCATCGGGCAAGAAGCTCGGGGTTTTCAATGCAATTTTCTATCTCCTTAAGGAAAATCCTGAGAAGGAGAAAGCAAAGCAAACAGTAATGTAACATCCCTCTCCCACTGTGTGAAGGTTCTGTGTAAACCCTGCGTAAAGCCTGCATTTTTATAGTAAAAAAAATGGAAAAGAGTTTTTCTACTATGTACCAACTATTCTGGCATAATATTTAAACTTGTAAAAGAGGGCTTTTAAAATTTATTTTGTTCAACTGTTTGTTATATCTTATGGGCAATTATTATCCAAAGGAATTCCTAAATTTTCACTTTGGTTACAGCCAGTTTTTCTTAATCAAGGCTAGGAAAAGCAGGAAATTTACAGAAGTGAAAAGAGTTTTTCTACTATGTACCAACTATTCTGGCATAATATTTAAACTTGTAAAAGAGGGCTTTTAAAATTTATTTTGTTCAACTGTTTGTTATATCTTATGGGCAATTATTATCCAAAGGAATTCCTAAATTTTCACTTTGGTTACAGCCAGTTTTTCTTAATCAAGGCTAGGAAAAGCAGGAAATTTACAGAAGTGACCCTAAGCTTTGCATTTTGAAAGGGGATCGAAAAGAGGTTAAACTTCTTCATCATTGGTATTCTGAAGTTATGGGCACTAGATCACCATGTCCACAGTGTGGACAAGGCTTCTAGAAAGGTTTATGATCATGTGAAGGATAAAATTCTTTAAAAAAAATGCTATCAAATATATCATGTCTTCTGATGGGATAATAGAAACATAACACTGAGAACTTTCTCACAGATGAGTTTTGCCAGAGAAAGAACATCAGGATTTAGTGCTGTGACATCTGCCAGTGTACCGAGGGAGGTGGTAAAATACTCACTACAAGGGATATTCAAAATGGATAATGTCGGGGAAATCACTAGTAAATGCATAAAAGGGTATAATCTCTCACAAAAAAAAAAAAAGGGTGAAATAGATGATCTCAGAGGTGTTCTTCTCACAAGGACTTTATAGGGCACACGCAGAGGCAAAGTGAGGATGGGTTTTCCTGCTGGTGTATGTGTGATTATGACAAAGCACCTCACAGAAAGAGAATAGAAATGACAGTAGCACCCAAGGGCACAGGACAGCCACCAGTTTCCACGTGCCTGTTGTGGAATTCGTAGATTTCTGGGAGGTTCCCAAAAAGAATTTCCTTCTTGTTCTGGAGCGCAGATGGAATCAGATGTACTAAACTGGGATTGTCCATTTCTGAAGCATAGCCCTGCAGAGAAGAGTGGAAAATAAAACCATCCTGTGTTGACCAGGGAAGGGGTACTGTGTCTGAGACAACAGAAGTCCCAAAGCCTACGTGCTTTTTATTCGCAGCAGAGCACACAAAGGCTTCTCCTATGCCTGCTTCTTTGTTGCTCCCGGGTATTTCTGATGCTTCTAATTTCCTCACAGCTTTTACCCCGATAGCAGTGCATATACATTTTTAACTACAAATGGACAGATTACTGCATTAACCAAAAAAAAAAAAAAAAAAAAAAAAAAAAAAAAAAGAAACTGTGTCCCAAAGATTGAAAAGCCATTTTGGTCATGTCGGGATGGGAACTGCTAAGTTCGATAGATACATATCTTTCTGCCACGTTGGCAAAGGGGTCAGTTTGGATTTATTTGTTGAACTGTGGTGTTTGGCTTGATTATTTGCTTTTTTCTTGTAGAAACTGGATTGTGTTTCTTCAATAAAAACTTTGAGAGCTGAACATCCTGAAAACAGATTTTAAACTCAAAAGCAATATATCAATTATCAGAGCTGTCAGCTGCCACAGATCAAATCCAATAAAGCAGCAACCACATGGCTGTAGTAAGAAACTAGCCAGTCCTTCAAATCCCACCCAAATAGAAGCATGATTGAGCCCTACTCAGCCTCCGTCCTCCCACAGACTGGAGCCCGCAGACTCCCCACACACAGGGTACACTGGTGCCCCGTGAGTTTCAAGAGCTCAAAAGTTCTATTTGCAGTATGAGCTGCTCTTTTCTGTATTCAGACAGTACATGGGACAATAAATAAGAGGGAGAAGAGTGCCTTCTTTTTTCTCAATAATTTTCCAAACATATTCACAGAAATTTAGTGACTGACCCCATGGAAATCAAGGGTGCTGTTTCTGAAGCCTATTGATGATATTTTGAAAAGGCACATCATGAACCGTTCCTCTGTCCATAGCTTTGAGAACTGTGCAACTTCTATCATTTTGTGGGCTGGGGTCAGGAGAGGTGCCTCTTCCTTTACGCCCTGAGGAAAGACGTTCAAAACATCCTTCTCATTTTCCATCTCCAAGACTGAGCTATCCTGCTAAGAGAGCCTGTGTCCTCTAAACACAGGTGGGAGGTAGAGAGAGAATGCTCAGCGCATGAGGGATGTGCACCCACAGGGAGGTCTCAAAGGTTAAGCACCAGATGTCATTACAGAAGAGTTTCTTACCTCTATTATACTTTGAAGTTCTTCTACATAAACCCGTTCTGTTTCTATCAGCTCATTGATTATGTGGCTGAAAAAGAAGAAAGATGGAAAGTTCTAGTGTTTACCAACAAAGCACACATGAAAGAAAAAATGGTTTTCCTTGTATAGTCCCGTGCTTATGCCTCTGACTACACAAAAAAGCCCAAACCAAACCAACCAAACAAAAAAACCCTCCTGTGACATCTCCAAAGGTCATTTCTCCATACTTCAATACTGGCCATGTTGATAAGCTTAAAACTCCTAACCATCCCTTGGACAAAAAATTATACTCTTGGCTCCATTGGTACGCCTAAGAACTACTGCTCCACACTCATTTTAGTGATTGGAGAACAGGTTTGACACTGAAAAGGTTGTTTCATCAGTTATAAGTTTTGAAATATCTCTAACCTCAGGTCTAGCCTAAATTTATTTTAAGGAAAAGTCAAATTCTGTTTATTATTTCTGTTCTCCAGACCCAAAAGACATAAAATTTCATGTTGCAGCAACTGGAACTTCACGAGGTTTATTTAATGTGCACGATTCACATTTCTAAGTTGCTGCTGCATTGTTTAAAAAAACATAACAGAGCAGGTGTGACAAACTTAATGTTTTTAAGTTTTAAATTAATCTTTAATGTTAGTCTTTGACAGTTGAAAGATGCTTATTTACCTGCCAACAAGACATACATCTTCCAGTGTTAATTAGTCTGTTACCTAACAGATTACATCAGGACTGACTCTGAAGCAAACTCAACACGTGGCTGACAATTATCCCTGAGAAGCAAATTGTTAGTCCAAAGGTTTCCTAGTAACTGTCATAAACAAACGACAGTGTGTGTTTGTGTTTGCCTGTCAAAGCACAACTCAAGGAATCCAATAAGTAGAACAGAGGCCTTTAGGATATTTTACCATCCAGCTTTCTATTAAAATGAAGCAAAAATGAATTATTTTAGTCTTTCCCGAATCTTGTTCAACAAAAGTACCAGCTCTCGAATCCCCATTGTAAGAAATGTGGGTTTTAAATTAATTTACTAATCATAATTTTGTTAAGAAACATTGTACATTCAGGCCATAAAAAAAATCACGAGAGGAATGTTTTATTAGAGGAATTTCTGTGGGACTCCTAAGGTACTGCCATTGTAGTTTCAGGTTTGTCATAAAATGCAACACAAATCTTTAAGAAGATTTGATTTTACTATTTAACTTAATTCTATACGTATATTTATACTAAGAGTACATGCTTTAGCTTTTTAAGTGGTTTGAAAGACTTCACTAACTAACCCTTTCACTCTTTGTAAAGATGGTGTTAGCCATTTCATCGTCTCGGTTTCAGTGACAATGAAACAGAGACCAAATTGTGATGGTATTCCTTCGGCTCCTGGTTAGAGGTCAAGAGCTTCAGATCTCCATGAGTCTGTACATGAAGGGTAACCATTTCCCAACACTTCTCCACCGTGAGACAGCAAGATTTACTGCCTAAATAAGCCTTTCACTGCTCTGGTGTTTTGGTAGGTTTGTTGTCGGTTTTTGTTTTTTGTTTTCCAACCACAAATTGCATCCACATGAAAAAAAAAGAGGAATCTGAGCAAACATCCAGCATTCTGTCAGACTCAGCATACATGCTTTAGAGCTGTTTTTACACCCGCCTCTTAGTACCCATGGCTGAGTACGTCTCTGGGATTTCCTATTTGGAACGCAGGAGCTGTACGCTTAAGCCTCCAACTGCCCCCAAAGCAGAATACCTCATGCAAAGAGCTGGTGGCTGCAAATTCTATTCCTAAGGCTGCCAGTGGTTAAAAGTGTTGTATGATGTCATCCATCCTTCTCTCTCTCTGAGCCCATCCCACAGTCTCTAGATGTGTTTTAGAAGACTACAACACTGTTCTTCTGAAAGGTTATTCTCTATTTGTTTCTCTAAAAGGGTCAGCACTACAGCAGCCACCAGCAACAGTCAGCACAAACCCATCAGGAAAAAACCTTCCTTAGCCCCAGCACTTCCAGCAACTCACCTGAATTGCTCTCCAAATAATAGCCACAGCAGCAAAATCTCAAATATTAAAGGTTCTTGCACATGAGTCATTCTTTTGTCAAACCGTTAACAACATAAAGCTGTGCACTTGGCCAAGGGCCTTCCACCGACCTTAGAACTGCCCTGACAAAGACGCAGTTTAAGAACATTAATTCAAAGAGCTACGTAAATGCATCTTGCTGCTGCGGGGGAAAGCGTTGAGTGGGTATAAAGGAGCTACTTGTACACTTATTGTGTGAGAGGGCTAGGGGGGTAAATGACGAAGTAGAGAGCTCACTATGTGGCACAAGGGATTTAATGGTATTTGAGATAGTCTAATAGCCTAGAAAATTGGTAGTTGCACCATAAGGGGTGAAATGTGAAATGTTCACCTCTTCCCGGATGTCGTGGGGCAAGGAGGGGAACTCAGCATGCGCCGGCTGCCAGTACCATGTGAAAACCAAGGAAAACAGGATGCAGCAACTGACAGGGCTATTGTCACAGGCAGTTCTTCCAACTCCCTTTTTCCCTTGTATGGTCTCAACAAGCATGAGATTAGAAGTAATTTCTGGTGACCAGCTACATCTTAAGCTCTCTTTACATTGTCCAACATCTGAACAAAGTTAATACTGTAAATGCAAACATACATGGTTTCTACGGAGAAAGGACATGGGACTGTAGGCAAGAAATTAAGACAAATGCAACTAATCCATTGTCTAACTGCTAAGAGGAAAGTACAGGCACCAGAGTTCATACTAATGTTTCTGTCAATAATATCAGAAATTAAGCAAAAGGTGAAACAGTAAAGGAAGGGAAAAGCGTATCAGAAAAATGGAGAATATTAGCTGATCAATGGCAGAGCAGAGATACAGGCCCTGACCACATTTATAGTATTGGACTTAACTCACAGCTCCTTCAGTCTCTCTCTTTTTCTCTGTGTGTCCATGTCCGAATTACATAGCACAGCTTCACGCAGATTTTCTACAGTCTTCCAAGGGCTGTTCTCCAGCCTCCAATGCTGCCACACACACTGCTCATGAGCCTAAACCAGCAGACTTGGAGCTAGCAGTAGACGCAGCACTGATATATCTGCCACCCCACCTGCTCTTGTGTTTGCTTTCCCTTTTCCAGAGAAACATGAACACAGGAGATGGAGCCAGGAGGGACCAACCACCTGAAATCTTGCCCTTGGTGCTAAGGGACTGTTCATGGTTTGGCCAAATGTGAGAACTTGCATCCTATAAACGGGCTCATTGCAGCTGGCTGTGCCCGAGAGGATTCGGAGGTAATTCCACAGCAGAAGCAGCTTCTAGCCTCAACTCTGGCCTCAGTGTTGTGATTATAGGGAAGACCCAAACTTTCCCCTTGGTGACTGGAAAGTGGAGAAAAAAAAAAACAGGTTGCAACTGGGATGTGTGAGATAAAGAGGGTGGGCAGGTTGGGTGGAGTTAGATCGTCCACATGCCGTCGTTTCTTCATTTCAGAGACATTTTACAGGAATATGAGGTATGGATTGCAGCAGTCCAAAGACAACAGAACTATGAGTTGGCTGAAATGTATGGGCAGCTCTCACAAGGATAGTTCCTCACCAGGGTCATTCCCAAGTAAGCAGGCCATCTCAGCACAGATGGTGAAGGATTAGGCACTTGACCTGAAGGTCTAAGATTTCCATGGAGTCTGAGAAATCCCCAGGATACTATTTGTAGGCATCCTTGTTGCCTGTAGACCTTCATGCCATTGGAGTATACTTGCTCCTTCCCCAAAGAAGCAGAGACTCATCAAATTAGAAGAGTTCCAAGGGTGGAATATTCTGGTCCCAGTAATACCTGACCCGCTAGCTTCTCTGCTGTGGAAACAGTGATGTGAAGCTGTTCAGGAGACTAAGGTCAGCTTTCGCTTTACTCTGTGTCCCGGCAGAGAGGGGTCAGCCACCACTAACCTGGCAAAGCACTCTGTGTGGCTTTGCTGCTACCATAACTTGGCAGAATTAACATGTGGCTGTGGCAGGGAGACATCACACATAGACATGTGATGTTGTCAGATGTTCCTCCAGCAAAGGAAACTTCTTGTTACGGGAAACAGTTAAAACGCGTGAACTAGGTCATATTTCTTTGAATTATTGATCTGGGTTTCTAATGAAACATCATGGCCTTGGTTACATTAAGATCACATTTCCCACAGGAGTGATTTCACATCAGTTTGCTTTAGGCCGATTTTTCTCGCGTTGGCAACCAAGACATCCGGTGGGCCTGCAGCACTACTAAGATCTCACACACTGAGCCAGTTTCCACCAGTCCTAGCTTTGAGAGGCACGGCAGTGCCAGCACAATAAGGGTGATAAGAAAGAAGAAAGTAATAGGAAGCTATTTCTTCTTTGTCATTAGTGCTCTCTCTGACCTCTTCTGGCAAGTTAGTCATGCCATGCTGAAGTGAAAAAAACCCAAACATTGCATGAAGGATTCTCTCCATTAGGGATGAGAAAGTGGGAGCTACAAAGGACAGTGTCCTGGTTTTGGCTAGGATAGAGTTAATTTTGTTCCCAGCACTTGGTACAGTGCTGAGTTTTGGATTTAGTGGGAGAATAATGTTAATAACATTAAAGATTTTTCTGTTTCCCCTGCTCTGCCAGCACACAAGAAGCTGGGCGGGAGCATGGGCAGGACAGCTGACCTGAACTAGCC
>NW_010406630.1:13317-13523 GCF_000710305.1 Buceros rhinoceros silvestris | reverse complement strand
CCGCCTTTCCAAGCGCAGAGGAAGCCGCAGTGCTCCCCTCCGGGGTAAAGAAGGGGGTTCCGCTGCCCCCGGCTCTTCCTTTCAGGATGACCGCTTATGCACTACAATAGATACTTCCTCAATGATCACCCCAAACCGTTTAACAAAGCTCTTACCAACGCCAAAATGCGGCCACCGCGGGAGTATGAAATAGCAGCACAACCATG
>NW_010406630.1:10680-13295 GCF_000710305.1 Buceros rhinoceros silvestris | reverse complement strand
TCTCTCCTGCCGAGGACAGGGAGAGCCAAACCCCCTTCACATTCAGTGGAAAAATACACCCCGCCTCCCATCAGTGACCGCTTACAGTCATCTCCCATCTAGATGCTAAACCAACCCCTCAGAAGTGGCTTGTGGCCTCAGCTGCTTCAAAAGAGTGATTGTCCAAAATTAACAGGCAGAATAACTCAATTAAATCTCACTTTTAATTATCAATCAAATCTCACTTAACGTATCAATCATACAACTGCCCAGGAGTTTAATCTTACTGTCATACCAGATTCACTCATCAAGACGACAGAAAGGATGACAAACAGTGACAGTTTTTATTCCTTTATTGATAAATGCTTTCCAGACTTTCCAAACTGGGTTGTTCAGTTAAAACCAAAACCACAAAATACTTTCAACCTAAAATCCTCGACATCCTCCTTAGACACAACGAGTAGCTCTGTGCTGCCCACAAAGGAAAAGCTTGCAAGCCCAATTCCGGTTTTGGAAATAAATCTAGAGCTTCAGAGTTAACTTACAAAATTAACTTCAGTTAACTTCAAGATTAACTTACAAAATGCAGTAACAGAACTATGGGATATGATGCATGGCATTGTGATCTGCAGGACAGTGAAGTCTTCAAACATCTTGAGCTGATGTCTAGGAAGGAGCTATTTGGCTTCTTGGCATCCTAGAGAAGGAGAGGAAGAGGAGTTACCTCGCACAGCACTCCTGGCTGTAACAGCTGTGGGCAACAGCCACTGCTGAGCATCTGACAAGAAACTCAAATTCTTCAGCAGAGAAGCCAGAGGCCGGAGCCACTGCGAAGTGTGGGTGGAAGTACAGAACCCTCATCATCCCTCATGATTTTGAGTTGAGCCATAGCAGCTTCACACGTTCTGCAGGCACCAGTTCCAGATGATCCACAGAGAAATGGACCATCAAAAGCAAGCAGCAGCTCTAAGAACCCCAAAGCTTATCCAGCAGAGGAACAGGAGCCAGCTCCAAACACAGGAGAGGGCATCTGCCTGGGCAGGCCTGCGCAGGGAAATGACTCTCCTGACCCCAGCACTGCAGCTTTACTGGAGGCAGGTGGCTGTCAGGAGGAGGAACGGGCACTAACAGCCTATTCAGCCTCCAAGTCACTAGAGCATCTTGTGTGTCTCATTTTTTCCAGATTAACAGTTTCACAAGGCTCATCTCAATGCATTATTCCTTCCCTGACACACTTCAGGGACTTCTGCAGCACCTTTCTGATGCTTAATTACAGTGAGATTGCAGAAGAGCGTTTCTAAAGCTGCTACAGAGTAATGACTCTGTTGGGAGAATCTACATACAGGGTTTATTTTTTTCCTTTGTTCTGTTTTTGAAGCTTGTAACTGAAGGTACAGACTCAGACACTCACCAGTTTTCCTGGGTTTAAGAGGTAGCAGCAACCACGCCCACCTTCTGGGCAGCTTCTTTCTTGGCTTGGTGAGCCTGCAATACTGCAACGGCCTCCTCCACCTCGGGGAGACAAGTCCTCGATGAGACCGGCTCCCCCGACCGCAGCCTCCCGCAGTCTGCTCCCACCCAAAGAACAGGCCAGCTTACCTTGGACCGGAGGGACTCGGGGGACTCCAGCATGTGCAGCAGCTCCGAGTTGTCAATCTCCAGCAGCATTCCTGTGATCTTCCCTGCGAGGCTGGGGTGCATAGCTTGGATCAGAGGGAACAAACATTCTCCTGGGAGGGAAAGTTCAGACAGGCGAGTTTCCATTAAAAAGCCATCTTTGAGACCCAAGAGCATTTCCGAGGTAAAACACAATCTGTAAGGACTGAGTTTCACGTACCCAGCATCTGTTTCTGCTCCTGGGGAGGGGCAGCAGCCAGCATGGAGGCCGTCAGCGGTTCCTGTCCCTGCACATGTACTGCAGGCTGAGGAGCCTGTAGAAGGGCAGACATGAGGGGTCCGAAATGGGTACTGGGCTGATTGCTTCAGATTTAGAGACAGTAAGATATTCCCTCCTTCAAAACACAATCTTTGTTAAGCCCAAGACTTAAGTTTGAGAAGAGGACAGATCAGGTGCCCTTGGTTCACAAACATGTTCCCTCCAAGTCCTGAGGTCAAAATCCCCTAATGTCACAAACGGGCACTGTAAATACCTTACAAAAAGGGATCAAACATTGCAAAGATAAGTATGGCAACCGAGAAGGAGCAACATCCACACCTGCTTTTTCTACCACGCAGAGGTCTGTGGGAGAAATGAACTGTGCTCTCAGTGATGCCCTAGCGAGGATCTAGCAGAGAGGTGAGAGCATGAACGGTTGCAAAATGGGAAAGCAAATAACGAAGAAAAATATCCTCACAGCAGATGTGGGTTAAAAAAAGGGCCTGCAAGAACAAGACAGATAAACCAATGAGGCTGCCCTGGCAAAGGTACAACTGCCAGGTTTTTAAATTCCAAATCATGATGCTTGTCTGGCTTATAAAAGTAGCTAAAAAAAACCCCACACTCAGTTGCACCTAAAACCTGCTGGACTGAGCAACTGCAGGGACATCACAGCCCAGGCCCTCATGTTACCTGCAAAGGCTGGACTGTGGGGTGGGGGCTGCGGACACTCGAGGCGTATTTGTACGGAGGAACCGCT
>NW_010406630.1:0-10601 GCF_000710305.1 Buceros rhinoceros silvestris | reverse complement strand
TGTGTGGGAGGGGGGGCAGCTACAGGCGGACGAGGAGCTAAATTCTGCGCTGCAGTGCCAACGCCTGCAAGAGAAGAGAACAGATTTACCAACACCTGTAGCAACATGTGAGCAGGTAAACGGGGATGTCTGACATTAACTGCTAAATTCAGCCTATGCCCTGCACAGAAGCCAGCCTTTAGAAAACCTTTTCTTTAGAAACCAGTCTCCAAAATGCAGCTGGCTTAGGAAGGGGCTATTCTCCCCAGAACTAAACCACAGATTCCACACCTTACATTAAGGTATTTTCTAGCTATTCACTGGAATGAAATGCATTTGGCTGCTCTACTCTGGAAACAATACCCATGACCTGCAGAGCCTTTTTGAGGGAGCAGTGTCGCAGAGGTGTAGAGATGAGCTCTAAACCACTGGAAAACAGCCCATCTGGATTTCCGCTGCTGTGCTGTAGCACCAGCTGTCCCCAGACCTGTACTGCACTGCCAGGACAGGAAAGACTCAGGTGGTGACTCTGTCCCTTGCTCCAGGAGGCCTTTGGTTATCCACATCTGACACCCATCTCTGGAAGCAGAAGCAGTCAAGACTCCACAGCATCATCCTCCCTCACAGACAGGGGGGAGGGAGGCAGACACCTTACCAACTCGCTGGGCAGCGGCGGGGAGGCCACGAGAGGCTGGAGCAGTGGCGGCGGGGGCCAAATGGCGCAGGGCTGGCCGTGGTCCAGACTGGCGCATAGCACTGGGCATTCCCTGGAAGCCTAAGGGAAGAAACAGGCAAAACCCTCACACAGAACCCACTGGTAAGTCAGGACAGTCAGCTACAGAAAGCAGGTTGGGGTTGTACGGGGAAAGGCAAGGAAGCTCCTGCTGGAAAGTACAGCCAAAAGGGATGCTCAAACTCCACATACTGCTCATACAACCAAAACACTGACTCTAAGATGCTCACCTTGAGGTCTTCCTCCTTGCTGCCAGCGTGGGTTGGGTCTCATCTGTGTCATTTGATTGGGTGCATAGTAAGTGGGTCTGCTCTGAGCCTGAAGAAAGATCAGACAAGCTCAGAGGCAACATCTAAGCAAATAAACATTGTTTACACCATGTTTTGGCAGTTCTTGCCAGGATTCACTCAGTCTGCATTAAGAGAACAGGCAGCTGGGAAGTCACAGGATTAACTCCACCAACCGCACCTCTCATTAGGAGTTATTTGTTTACAGGCAGAGGAAAGGCTCAAGGAGATTCCTGCAGCTCAAAGTGCCAAGACAGGTTAAAAATCCCACAGCAGCTCAGCTCACCTGGGGCACAGCAGGCATGAAGTATCCCCCAGCAGCAGGCTGGAACTGGTTAATGATTGTGTTGGCAGGCAGGGCTCTCATCCCAGCAATGCGCTGCATGTACTGGTTGGTGAGATGGGCCTTTCGCTCTTCTTTCCTTTGTGCAAGCGCAACATACAACGGCTTTGAGCCCACAATCCGCCCATTCATCTCTGTCACAGCTTTCGTAGCTTCCTCTGGAGAGGAAAAGCAGACAAAGCCAAACCCTTTGCTCCGGCCATCTTCCAGCATCACCTGCAGCAAAGATCAGTTGCTAGTAGGGTACCATCACAAGAGCTTAGCAAAGAACCCCTATCTTTTAAGTGTCAGATTGGAGGCAGGTAGGACAGAACTGTTGCAGAGGTGTAGAGACAGGTACCTGCTGAATGGGAAGTCACCTGCCTGGATTTGCTCTGCTTTCTTGTTAGCACCATGTGTCCCCAGGCCCACACTGCACAGGAAGGAATGGGAAAGATTTGGTGCGGCCCCTAATGTCACCTCTTACAAGCATGTTTGCCACTTTCTGCCTCCTCCTTTGGTGAAGGAATGAAGCAAGTTTTCAGTAAAATCCCCCCAAGACCCAAATAAATCTGTGTGTTTCCTAGTCCCAGTGCTCTCTGGACCACAATAACCAGAGGATGCAAGAACTGCCCTTCAATCCCGTGTCAGGTTCCTTCTTCGAGCTTTAAAATCCAAATACTCCCAAACCCCACAATACCTTGGCACTCGTTATCGACCCAAAAGGTGAGAACTCCTTCCTCAGTTTTTCATCATCTATAGTGTCATCGAGGTTTTTAATGTACAGGTTAACACCCTAGAAGGGAGAGAACAATACAGCAATCATGACATTAAAGAAAATCTTGAGCACATCGACTGTTCGCATCCACCTGCCAGAACAGTAATTTATCTGAAAACTCTTAATTTAGCGTAATATTCCTTTCGTACCACCCAAAGCTGAAGGCGATAAATGTTGCAAAGGTGTAGAGACAAGTCCCACTGTGGTGAAAGGGAGCTTGTCTGGATTTCCCCTGCTCTCCTCTTGCATCTGGTATCTCCAATCCAGCACTGTCTCGCCAGGAGTGGAAAAGATTAAGATGCGACCTTTCATACGACCCAGTTTTGCCACAAATTAAGAGACAACAGTCCTTGTAAACACCCTCATTGCCAAGACTATGCCCCAACACCCCTTTAGCCCAAGTACCACGGAGTCGCCTTTACATTTTGGCTCCTGGGATCTCTTGCAGGACACTGACTGACTGGTTCTTTAATTCCGAAAAGGAACAGACTGTTCACCTGGTACCGGCTGAGCCTTTCTTGTTTTAGCTGTTCAAACCTCCGCTTCAGCTCTGCCTGGCGCTCGACCTTCTTCTGTGCTCGGCCTACAAACACCAGCTTCCCATTGATATCCTTTCCATTCATTTCTTCTACCGCCTGCACAGAGGGTTCAAGAGGAAACCGTCAACTGCTGAAGCCAGACAGCACCTGATCCTGCCAGGAACAGGACTGCCCAGTTCCTAACAGCATCCTTCTGTTAGCCAAGACACCAAAGCGCCCCATTACCCCTCCGCTGCTTCCGTGTAACAACAGCTAATTAAAGACGAACTGAAGTTATGAGGCGAGACCACACTGACACCACCATTGTAAGCACAGGACAAACAGCAACCTGTGAATTTATCCCCACCCCTTCTTGCAATTAAGCCCAAATGTTAACAAGCTACTGCTTAGAGAAGACCATTTCTAGGCAACGTTCTCACTCCAGATGCCTTCCTCCTCCTTAAGCCCTGTATTTCTTCAGCAATTCATGTTTGTGATTTACACTCCTGCACTATGATCTACTGATTGGGAGAAATGCCAAGTTACCCTTGAACCTAGTAAAGTGCAAAAGGTTTCCATGTTCCCACATCTAGAAGAGGTTATGCCTGAGGCAGAATTTTCTCTTGTTTTAGTAACAGGCTCTTGTGATAAATCAAGTAAGTTTTTCTTCTCTGAAGACACCCAAGCAGCATAAAACTTGGTCATACCTTGTTAGCATCCTCATGCTTTTCAAAGCTTACAAACCCAAAGCCTTTGGATTTGCCAGTGGGGTCTGTCATCACTTTAACACTCAGAGTTTTACCTGTTACCAAGGGACAGGGTTAGTAAAATATCATTAAACAATTTCAAGATTATTAAACACCATCTAATAGCCACAACCCTCCTTCTCACTTGCTGAGCAGCCTCTCCCTCCTGGCCCGCACTTGGTACAACTACCCACACCTCAACTCTTGGTATTCCTCAGCCTCAATGTGACCCAGGTAAACTGTTAAGCTACCACATTCACAGCCTCATGAAAAGCCCTGCTCTATTTACCATATTTGCTGAAGAGCTCCTTCAGCCTCTCATCATCCATGTCATCCCCAAAGTTTTTAATATAAACATTGGTGAATTCCTTCGCCTTGGCTCCCAGCTCAGCCTCCCGCTCTTTACGAGACTTGAATCTCCCAACAAATCTGTAAGAGAAGGAAAATCCCCATGAGCAGCTTGTTTTCAAGAGGGGAAAAAAAAACATGTGACTTGCAGCAAGGCAATAAATGAGTGTGTAGTAGGAGCTGGAAATGGGGACAAGAAAAGGTGACAGCAGAAGAGGAGGACAAATAGGCTACAGACCAACCAGAAAAATCACCTGTCCTATGGTGGGCCATGGATGCCCACCCAGCTCTGCAAGGAGGGTCCTGGCCACAGAAACCCACCCCAGCCCACTAGCAGAGAGGCAGCACATCAAGGCTTGGTTAGGGAAACCCACCAGCCCTGCGATGGAGGGGGAGCAGGCCATGGCGTGGGCAGGGTCACTCACCAGCCCTGGAGTGGAGAGGAGCAGGCCAAGGCTTGGGCCAGGAGAACCAGTGCCTTGTGTGTCCCTGTTAATACCGAGATGCATCACGGTTCATGCGATCGCTGCTGCTGCTGGCTGTGACACTCACACTTTGCGGTCGTTTAGCAGCATGCCGTTCATCTTCTCGATGGCTCTATCTGCAGCGTCCTGGGTCTCAAAGTGCACAAAAGCGTAGCCCTTAGAGCCATTCTCATCACACACCACCTAGACAGGGGGAGGGAAAACAAAACATCAGTCCCCTGAACATGTTTCCTCCTGTCACGCTCAGACACGAGGCCAAGGCTCGACTGTGTTTCAGTCCAACTTCATAACCAAATCTGATGTAACTTCAGCAATCCCTGACCCTCTGGTGAGCTCTGCCTCCCAGAGCCTGCCCTCCTCACTTGGTGAGAGAGGTTCCTCTCCTGCGCCAGACGTGTCTGATCACGTCAGTGCTGTAACAGAATTGGACAAAGTCACCACATCTCACCTTGCAGGACAAAATATTCCCAAACGCTGAGAATGTGTCATAAAGTGCCTTGTTATCAATGGATTTGTCCAGGTTCTTAATGAAGACATTCCCAACCCCTGACTTCCTCAAGGAGGGGTCCCTCTGAGACCACATGATGCGAATGGGTTTTCCTTTGATCACATCAAAATTCATGGTATCTAGAGCACGCTCAGCTGCAAGAGAAGTCAAGAACAGATTTCTGTGGTTTGTTAAAGGTTTCCATTACGTGGGGGATCGTTTCCTCTCAATTTTACTCAACTCATGGAGACAGTGGGTGTAATATCACGGGTAACCAATTCTAGGGACCTGACTTAATGTTTCAAGAAAGGCCTTTGCAGCACAGTCACTAGACATGATTAAGTATTTAACAGGTTTAACAGAATGTTTTAAATTCACATTACAGGAATGTTAACAACCACACCAAAATGAATGTTGAAACACCCAGGGTTTATTAGTTATATTCTTAATTATTATAAAGGTAAATTGCTCCACCCAAAGAAGGAAAGGAAATACAAAAAACTCTGGGGGGAAAAAGGTAACAAAAGTGACTGTTTGGCCTGTTTGCTTTTCATGAAGCTCACATCTAGCCGTACTCATTTCTATTAAGAGAAAAGGATCATCTCCCTGTCAGGTCAGGGAAAACGTGCAAAAACACGTGGCTGGCTGGGAAGAAACCATGAGTCAGCCACTCCAACTTACACGGCCAAAAATGATTCCCAAATTGCTCAATCTAAATATGACAGCAAAGAGTGAACAAAACTCTGGAAAAAAGCCCCTATAGCAGATCTGATTAACAGGGGAGTGTTTATCTAACCTCAAAACCCCCAGCACTGTCATTCTAACCTATGCTGAAACCCCCTCCACGATTCTATTTCTGCTACCTACTGATGTATTAAAAGGATCATTACGTACACACATTAGGATCTTGTTCATAAAACTGAGATGCTTGGGACTCTTCTGTGCCAGAAAACACTCCCAGCATGGAGTGAGCAGAGAAAGACTGTTAGATCCCAGCATGAAGCAGGGAAACAGAAGGGTAGATGGGCATTAAAATCAAGAACCCAAGGTTTCCCAACTTGTTTGGCTCAGCTCTTCCAGGTCACCCTCACCCAGTGATACTTGCCGATTAGATTTCAGGAGCAGCAAATTCAAGGAAAAGGCCAATTCAAAGACCTTCTTTCACATGCCTTTGCTACTGCAGCCAGAGTAACTACTCAGCATTACACAGAACTACCTCTAGAACTCCAATGGGACACTGCCTACAAAGGGCACTCCTCACCCCCAAAGTCAGGTTCAACCACTGCATGGAGCTTTCTCAGAATTTTTCATGTGCTTTGAAATATCTTTCACATTGCTGTCGCTTTCCAAATTGAAGTGGCACCATCGCTATTTTCCCCAGTCCTTCACACATACACCCCGCTGGCAAACAAGCTCTGCTGGTGTCCCTGAGTAACCAGGGTTGCAGAACAAAAATTTAAGGAGGAAAGTTACACTTGTTAGGAGTCTACTAGCTCTGTTGAGTCAAAGGTGTTAAATGTAATTAACTGCCATGCTAAAACAGTTCCTCAACTGCTACTCTGAACCACCACAACCCAGGCTCTCCCTGCCGTCCATTCCTAGCAGGCACTTCAGCAGACAGCTTGGTGCAGCTTGTCAAATTTGGCCATGTTTATTAATAGCAGGGAGAGGTCGTCCAGAAGTATGTGTTGGCAAGGACACAACCTGGTTGTATATACCATTTGCAGCAGAAACAGGGCTCCTGCGGAAAAGTGACAAGCAGATGAAGCAGTGGCAGGCAACCAGAGGGGCCTGTGAAATGCTCCACAGCAGCTACCAAGATACAGACCAGTTACGAACCTGCTCCCTGTTCTCTCAAGCTTCCTAAACATAAGCAGATACTATCACACCGCTCTTTCTATAGCTTACTAATATCCCACTCTGTTGTTATGCTCTGCTTGAAATTCACTCAAACACTTCTTGCGAGCAGTGGGATAAGTAAGCCTGAGGTGGATTCCCTGGTTCAAGGAAGGTCTGCCGTACCCACGGGTGGAAACGCAATCCCATCACACCAAGATCTACAAAAACCTGTAAAGAATCAGCATGAGTTATGTGAATGACTCAGACTAAGCACATCTGATTCATTTCCTTAATCTGAGCAAACACCTTCTCATTTTCTTCTATTTAAGCCACAAAACTTCAGCCATTTCAGTTCCTGTATCTGTTTCTCTCCCACTGGTTCCTGTCACCCTTCCAGCAGACTTAACTACAACCCATATATAACATCATACATGCTCTTAACCCCTTTCGGGCTTTCCATTCCTCTTCCACAGCCTTCCGGACAGGGAAAGCATACGAACAGTCCTTGCAGCTTGCCTCAGGCCTCAAAGTAATTACCCTCCCTTCCAGGCTCCTTGATGCAGAGCTAACGCAGTGCTGGAATTAGCCTCTGTGGTTGAGCAGTGTGAAGACAGATAACCACATGCATGCCCCAAGATTCATCCCACTAGGAGCTTTGTTCTGCAAAGATGGATGCTCCGCAAACCCCCGGGCTCTCACTTAGGTCTCGAAGCGAAAAAGACCTGACAAAAGCACATGGCACAGATTTAACCACTCATTTTTTTTTAAAAGACAGGGTGCATACAGAACAGAACAGACTTCCCTTGATCACTGAAGGTAGAACAATGTGCTGTTGGCAGTGAAGCCTATTTACCTTCCCTTTTAACTTCACCCCTGCGTTTGCGTTACACAGGTCTTCCCTCACACTGTCTTCTCTTCAAGGAAGTGGCAAAAAGTCTATCTATACTCTTCTACACCTTGCTTCTTCAGAGGCACTTATCCACTCCCAGCTCTGGGTTCCTTCTTGGCTTGGGAAATGCTCTGTGTTCTCTGTTCTTCCAGAACAGCTCATCTCTACAGCCATATTAAAGCTCCTCTGCTTCATTATCCAAGTTGTCATGTCACGACTGTCGATGTTATGAAACCCCGGAATGCCACTAAATTGCACGAGGAACATACGAAAAAGGAAATTCAGCTGTTCTCTCAAATGAAATGAGCTTGTGTTCTTCCCTTTCTTCACAGTCAAAAAGAATAAATATTCACACCACAGCTGAGCCGGAACTACACAGAACTTTGAAGCATTTCCTTAATCTGCCTATCACAGTCTGACAGATCTGGAATCCAGCATTTGCTGGTTACTACACCAAAGAGTTGCAATTGAAACACAGAGCTTATTTGCCTAAAAATAACCTCTCTGCAGCAGACCACCAGTGAGACAACGCTACCCAGAAAGTAGCTCCTTCCAGGGCCAAGCATCACTCCATGAGCTAACCAAAAAGTAACAAAACCCACAAGCTTTGACCCAGTTCAGACACAGGGACCCTGGAATTACAGAGCACATCGGGACGTGACAGAGTGAGCTCCTCCTAACAGTGACAACTGCCATGGACCAAGCTCTTTGTCACTTACTACCACTTCAAGTCTACCAGCAATGTGCCCACAAGAACTTCCCTAGAAGTTTTCAGAGCACAAAGCTTCCCCATTATTTTAAGTGCTATTTTGTAGTATCTCCTGTCACCCATAAATCAAACCAGACCCCTCCAGGGCTCCAGAACACCCCCCATCTGTTTACAGATCTAGCAAAATGCAGTCCAAAGGCATTTCAGATTACACATTCCTGGAGGAAAATACAGATCCCTCCTCTCAAAGCCCTCAAGCCACCTCAAAAACAAGCCCCATTTGTGCATTTGACAATAAAAACCATATTCTTCATATTCAAGTCTGTTTTGGAGACTGCAACACACCACCAGCGTCTCAAAATTAGCCATGTTCTGCTGCAGAAGAGCAGCTGGTTTTTACTTATGCAAGTACAGGCTGCAGTTTGCCAGACAGAAGAAATGAGGAGCTTTTCAGAAGAGATCTCCTGACGAGGGCAGGAGGAGAATATTTCTCCTTCCCGATATTATGGTTTAAATCACTTGACCTTCTAAGACCTACCGGTAACGAGACACCTCTTACTTTGGCAAGTACCACTTGAGCTACTGGGACTTCCTAAAATGTCTGCTGCCTCACCAGGTGCCCAGAATGATGCAACCTCCCTCTTAATTCCTTTTTATCACCGTAAAAGATTACCTTGAAATGTACTGGCAGGCCACCAGTCTTCTACCTGTATCAGGAGCAGAACTTCTTTCCGCTACAGCGAGCACAATGTGACGAGACACCCTTCCCTTTCAACATCATAACTACACCTATCATCTACTCTAAGAGAACTTTATCTGCAGTCCTTTGCACCCCACCTCCCCAACATTTATCTAATCCGAGCTCCTCCTTGACTTTATTTCTGATGCTCGTTTCATTTCTCTTATCCTGCAAAGACAGATCACACCTGAGACAGTCGGCGTCCCAAGGAAAGGATATGTGGAAGGTGTTCTGACCTGGGAGAGGATGGCAGCTGGGATGGCACATGGTCACCACAGACCATGGATTTTTGGTAAAATCCAAACTTTCCAGCCCAGAGCTCAATCCAGAGGCTCTGCTGGCCTGTGGGAATAGAATTTTGTCATAACGCTTCTGATGTCCACACAACAAAAACTTTGATCCAAAGTCAACGTCCTGCCCTGTGCAAACGGGCCACTCTGCTGTCTGTGAAGATTGGAAGCAGGATGACCTGCTAAAGGAACGCTGAGCTGCCGCTGTGAATTGCTTCTGAATTCAAGGGCAAGTTTGCTCTCATCTGTCCTTTGGATGTCCCTGTCACATACAGACACTGCTCCATCATAGCGGAAAGCAGTAAACCTGCACCAGCCAACAAGCAAAGACTCTCAGAACTAGGGCAGAGAACGCTGACCCATTTTTCTTCCAGAAAAGACATGTTCCAAAATGACCTCTTCTGTCCCATCTTTCACACACTACCACTGCTCCAGCTCCAGAATCCCCACCTGAGCAGGAACTGAGTTCAAGTACAAAAAAAAAAAAAAAAGTCCAGCAAGAGCAAATCAACGTGGCTTCTGCATGGGAGATAACCTGCTGTGCCATGCGCTGAAGCACGTGTCTTCCTTCCCATTAAGGCAAGAATACCACTCCCCAGGCTGGGAGACCCATCCAGCTGCTTGCACAAACACAGCAGCCCACCAGATCTCCCAGATATTGAACTGGACTGGGTGGGCAGCCAGAGGCTCAGCCTGTCAAACTGAGCACACAGGCTGGGCTGACTACTCTGAACTTTTCCTGCCAGGGCTGACTGCGTAAAGACCCACATGAATAGCCCAAACCCACAGGAGAACAAAAGGGAACACAGTGGAAATTACTCTCTTATGCAAGGAAGAGTCTCCAGAGTTTAATATCAGTAAGAGAAAAATAGGTTTATCTATCAGGGGTGTCACCACAATGTGCATTTGTGGAGTATCCTGGAGACACTGAGTTGTAAAAAATATTCCAGCTTCAGTCACAAGCGATTACTTACCCTGTAACCAACACTTCATAGGCAGCACACAACAACAACAGTGTGGATTCGTGGGTGAAAAAGTGACTAAAAAGCCATGAAAGTGGCCGTATCTGTCACTTACCATCCGCTGGCTGCTGGAAGTTGACGTAGGCATAGCCGAGGGAGCGCCGGGTGATCATATCCCTGCAGACCCGAATGGAGAGGACGGGCCCGGCGGGGCTGAACTTCTCGTAGAGCATGGCCTCGGTGACATCGGGGTGCAGGTCACCCACATACAGCGACGCCATCGGGTAGCTGCTGGCAGCCGTGTTCATCTTCCACCGCGAACTGAGGAGGGGCTTACTCTTGGAGTTCCTTTAAGTCACGCTTTTTTGTAAATATTTAAACCAGAGGAAAACTCAAGATCTAATTTAAAAGCCTCACTAAGCGGGACCTGCAGAACCAGCTCGGGGGGTGGCAGGAGGCTGGGAGCAGCCGGGGGGACCTGGGGGCACAG
>NW_010406629.1:5572-15078 GCF_000710305.1 Buceros rhinoceros silvestris | reverse complement strand
ATATATATATATATAGTTATTTTCTAATAGTATTGGAACATTGATATCCAGCTTCTACTGAAATACGTTTGAAATTTACTTCAAATATTCTATAACACAGAGATCCACAAATCCATAAAGTATTCTAATTGCTAAGAGAATGCAGATGGTTCTGAACATAGCTCAAAACCCTAACCAGCGCAAATGCTAGTTGTTCTAATTTCATTTTAAAAATAGTCATTCACAGTCTTCATGCCAACAGTGCTATCTAAAAAGCTGCCACAAGATGGTACCGCAGTATTTTGTAAGATGTGTTTTTGTACTGTACCAAAACAACTGGTTTTTTAATGTAATGTAAAGTAAAATCGATAAGAATATGGAACAGGCCTTTAAGATGAAGCTCTTTAGTGCTGCAGAAGTGCTCTGCAGCACTTTGAACTGCTCCTGTAAACGCACTAGCAGTTGGATCTGTCTGTCTGCCAACACACGTCATGTGCTTCCTGCCATAATTACTCAAGACAGATGCTTAGATGCTGATAGTCCAGCAGATTAAATATTTTCCTAAATTACTGCCTGAATAAGCAAATTGATCTTGATGTCCATCTTGATTTCTCACATTCCTTCTCCCATACTTTAGCCACCATAACGTTTTCCAGATCTTTGGTAAGGACAGTTGTGCCTGAATTGTATAAAGATGTTTCCCTGAAAATGCCAGGACGCTTAGGAGCCAAGGGAACGTGAAAGTTTTGCTCTATGGGAACTGAGCAACAACTTTGTGTTCTGTGCCCACTCAGGTTTCTTTCTGTAGGTCTCCTGGGTTTGTGCTGCTGTAACATATATGGCCCACATCTCCTTGGCTGAGGCGCTGTATTTATGCTCATCTATTTAATGTTTCATCATCAATGAAACAGCTGTTGCCCTCATTTCCTAGTCAACAAATTCCTGCCGATCCACTAATATCTTTAGGATAAATGAGGAGCCTCCAATTTCGGAATGTTAACGTATGAAAATTTGGAGAGGAATGGTTCTCCGCCCTGTGAATACTAACAGTATTTTTGAAAAAGAAATGAGCTCTAAGTAGTTCCACGCTGTAACATTCAGGATGCGTATTCACTTCTAGTTCTGCATTTGGACCCGAACAGTCACATCCATAGGGGCTGCTTTCAATCCTTGAAGCAAAGCTCGGTGGAGCAGGTTGTCCTTAGTGCGAGGCCACAAACCTGGAATTCAGTTTCTACGCTCCCCATTGGAACCAAAGCCTAAAGGAGTGTTGTATAAACATCATCCACTGGTTCAGATCTTGGATAGGTGTTTATGATGAGGGTTAATACAGACATCGGAATAAACAAGCTCTTCTACCAAGGTGCACGTTGGCCTTTAACAGTATTGCCAGATAATACCTGCCCAAGGGGCTGCAGGCCAAGCTGTCTTCCCTTAAATATATTAGATTAACATTTACAAAGCTGAATCTCCTGACATTTTTTCAGTCATTATTCTACTGCCTCTGTGCAGTTTCTCTGCAATTACATTGTACTACCTCCCTTTTTAATGCTTGTAGTTTTAATTTGCATATGAATTTCTCTCACTTCTATATAATTGAAGAACTTAACGGAGCTCTCTAATGGGCTGTAATTCCTTTTGTCATTTTTCCTTTTTCACATGGACTGTCAACAAAGGATCAATTCCTGGTATAATTTTAAATACATAAGTAACAAAAAAAAAAAAAAAAAAAAAAAAAAAAAAAAAAAAAAAAGAATAACACCGAAATAACGTTGAGATTCATCACAAAAATAAGACGTGAGAAACAGTTTTCTTGAAAAATAGAACCAGATAATTTAGACTGCAATGTTTCTGTAAGCACGTTGGTAAGCAGCAACTTACAGGAATGGTCTGCCAAATTTCAATTATCCACGCATAAAATCCTGTTTTCACAAAGCACAGAAAGTATGAATTAATTCATATTTCTGTCCATTCTAAAAGGAAACAAAACAAATAAAACTTTTATCTGCAACAGTAACAGAAGTCTTTATTTTCATAATTATTAAATCCATAGATACAGTTGACCTGAAACTGCATTTTTAGGAGATAAAGTGCTTAATGGTGGTAGGCATTCTATTTTATTAATTAACCTCACAGAAACCTGTGGGGATTTTTAGGGCACCAGATGAACATTTTTAAAACTGGAATCCTCCATTTGTGTCCCCATTTATCATTCCTCCAATTCAAATTTCCATTCAGAATACTGACTTACTACCTAGTCACACGTGGCCTAAAAAGAGTATTACTCCTAATAAAAAGGTCAGAAGGAGCTTGGAGACTCAACATTAAAAAGTTACTGCAACCAGCAAGCATATTTTTAAAACAGCCAATTTTTAAAGTTATGCCAGAAAGCAATTTTGCTAAAACCCCCTGATAACAGAATTCAGCTCCAGCGTGGTATGTCATTGTCACTGCAGAGAGATCTGCTGAAGTGTGAGAGTAACTGAAAAATGGCATCATCCAAGAACAGTTTATTCCAATAATTCCTGTATCAGAATATAAAATTTCCAATACTGACCTAGTATCGACAGTGAAAAAACATTTGCGACTGGAAAAGGTGTTGGTATTAATGAGTCTGTCCAGTCTGGAATACGTTGGTGCACTTACCATTTGACATGAAAAGATACTGTGTCACAAAACCCCCCTCTATTCCACGTAACCTTTTTTGTTTTAGTCTCCTAAAGGGCTCAGCTCTGGAGAGAAATTCGGTAAACACAAGGGCTTTTCACCACTGCTATTTTATCTCATTACAGCAGGCAAAATGATTGTATATTTAGATCAAAATCCAGTCCAGCCATGCTGGAAATTAAATTCAAATCAATTTGGATCTATTCATAGTGCAGAGTTGCTGGTGGTGCCTTGGGGCAAGAATAGGCTTGAAGCAAGAGAGGAGCCTTCACGGTGAGGAGCTTGGGTAAAAGATAGAGCTCAGGAAAATATTAGCCAAGAAAGCGGCAGTGTCACAGTGCCAGTCCATGGCATTTTATCAGATATCCCCTACCTTACACAGTGTCGTTTTACAGCATCAACAGCATTTCAGAGGTTCTCTGTTGTCAGCCCGATCAGCCTGAATTTGCCTATGTGCCTTTTCTATCGCATATAATGCTTTAAATAACAAACTAGTTCAGCCTTTCAAAGGAGCTTCCTCTGTTACAGTGAGCGAAGAACGAGCTTTCTGGAGGTTGTGATATTTATACTTCTTTACACTATTTGTCTGTTGTCTCTTTAGAAGCCAGCACCCCTTGAGCCCTGGATGTTGGGTATTTGCTGAGGTTAGTGGCAGAAATACCTGTACCTGGATCAGAAGAACTACTAATAACGTTATTTACGTGTGGCAGTAGGGACTTGGTAGCCTGTAGTTAACTCAGTACTCTGAGTTTCAGAGGGAGAAAAAGGTAACACATTTAAATAAAGAGGGGGGAGTGTTGCCACTGAATTTGGTGAAGAAGTGAAAGGTGACTACAGTGCAGCTCAGTGAAGGAGCTTCCACAGAGGGACGATGGAGCAGTGTGGGAGGCTGAGTTGGGGACTCTCTGTATCCTGCCTTGCTGTGTCCCCCGTGCTGTGCAGGCAGGGACGTGTTGCTGCCAACGCAGATAAGAACAAATTTTCTATCCAAAACACTAAATCATGCATTTTCAAGACTTCTTCTCTTCTTGCTCTCTTCTCTCTGCTAGATCATGGTATTTAGAAGGCAGCATAGTACATTTGAAATTGTTCAAGAAACGTAACTTAATTAAGGATTTTTTTCCCCCTTTCTTTTCCAATTTATGAGCCTTGAAGTTATAACCACGGTGTTAGAAAAAATGTATTTCCCTGGAGTTTTAACTGAGTACATGCTTCTGTTTGTCTTTCCAGGACTGTTATGCAGAGTAGGGAAACTGTTCCTAGAACTAAAAATAACCTACATGCAAACCTAAATGGAAACAGATATGGACTGCGAGACAAATCCAGCTCTGCTCATTTTAAATGCAAATACCAAAACCTCTGTGCTATAGGAAAAAAATACAAGGGGATGTCTCATTTGGAACAGAGAAATGGTAACACGGCAGCTAGAAACTATAGCAACGATGTGAAAAAAACAAGGCAGGGAACAGTTTGCTCTGGTATAGCCTCTTTTTTTCTCACTGGAGATCGAAGTATGCAGGTCTCCTCTGAAATGTGTAATGCCTTCAGTCTAGTTTCCAAGGCACAGTACTATAGAAGTTGAAAAGCTGGGAAAAACGGAGGAGAAACTTTTCTGGGAGGTATTTTCTCCCAAGATGAGCAGATTAAAGTTATTTCAGGTAGTGCTTTTAGTGGTAATTTTCGTGTCACTTGTCAGTTCTTCTCACGCTTTCCATTACTGAATGAGTATTTAAAATTATTTGAAAATTAGAGTATGAAACGATTACAGTTTCTAGGCACTGCAGAAACAGCATATCGTGCTGTATGTGCTGAATGGAGGTGAATATGCCGGGAGATCTCTTTTTCATGACTCAGTTTCATTGTTCCTTAACAAACATGGGCTGCTTCTTGAGGTGAACGAGACCTTAACCAGTGTCAACAACTATGACAATACCTCTTTTAAGGTGGTTTTTTCTTCCCCCCTCTGTTTCAGTATACTGGAAGGCAGAAAGTATGCTGCTTTTTTCAGATCCATAACGCGCTTTGAAGTTCCACCATTACTACGAAGCATAATTGTCATTCAGAAACAATGTTATGCTGATTTCATTAATTTAATCTACCTGCCCATTCTCTGTGGGAGCCGAATTATATACCGCAGGTTTCTCTCTCTTAGACGTAGCAGGCAGTGTTCCCCAAAATTCAGGGAGTCTTTCCAGTAAAAACCAGCTGTTTTGAGCCTCTAGTCTTCGGAACTTCTGGATATTTGATGATGCTTTATATTTCTAGCTCAGAATGTAGTATCTTGTATCTAAGCTAACACTCGCACAGGTGAGCAGGGGCCATTCTGCCGGCTTATGTGCATTCATCCCCACGATTCCACACAAGCTGGAGCACTCCTAAAGATGCGTGGTATAGAGAGAAGATGAAAACCCAAAATGCGATGAGCCAGCTCTGACGTGCGTCTGTGGGAGATTTGTCAGGTGGAATGGTTTCTAGCTGCTGCTTGCTGGAATAGTTTGACCCCACTGGTATCGCGCGTGTTTGGGTAATTGCAGCACTTGTTAAAGCTGTTACTGCCTCTTTCTGCAACTGAATTTCATTTCCAGAGCTGTACCCTCTGAAACAGCCGAACTGGGTCAAGAAGGGAATCTCCCACAGACATCTCATCCAGAGTGACATCGTACACCTGGAAAATCAGGCTCGTTTAAGCCAGGTGCTGTTGTCGCAGTGGCTGCGGAGAGCTCAGGGAGCAGAGGATGAGCAGGGTGTCAGTCTGCCATGGGGACAGGTCACTCGGCTCTGGCAATAATCAAAACTTCTCAGGAAAGCTCTGCGCTGAGAAGTGCTGATTGAAAATCCACTTTGACAGCTCTGCAACCAGAGGTGAATATTCGCCTTGCAGCTCTGAGTACCTGAGCAAGACTTGCTCAGTATGGGTCAATGGGTGCAAAACTCTTCTCAGATTGTGCAGGTCCTTAGCGTGATGGTCGTCTCGTTTAGCAGCAGACACTGCTTCAGGGATTCTGTAGTCTGCTCTTTTTTGTTCGGGTCACGATCCACAGGTAAGTCTAGCAGGTTCTTCTGCAAAGCCCCTGATTACGTGTCTCTGGACCTTTTTGTGTTATAGTGTTAGCAGAGAATTTTCTGACAAAACAGAAAATACGGAGTCTTCATCTCCAGCGGTTACAGATCTGTGCTGTATGTGACAAACCTTTGAGAAGACCTAGGTAGGAGTCTCACAGAGTCCTGTCTGCCACTGGAAATATTCCTGCCTGCCTATAATTTGGGATCCTGGGCTTCAGAACAATCCTGCTATCAGTCCTGTCTTGAAGACTAATTATGGATTTATTATATTTATGTATATTATTAATATTCTTATTTTTGTATAGTGTATAAATATATAAAATATGTATCGTTTGTTATCATACCTTTAATTTTACCTCTGGATCAGTCCCATCATGATGTGAGCGTGATGGATCTGATGGGCTCTCAGTCTAGATGTTGTTGGAGCATTTGGATTGGCACCACATGTGGGAATTGAGTTGTCTTCCTTTTGTTTAAGAAATGCGGGGTCCACGTTGCATTTATTTCTACCTATTTGCTAGTATTTTTTTGTAAATCCAGGTTTTTCAGACTTCAGTGGCTTCAACAATTAAGATACAGCTCTGATATTAAGTGGCTTTGCTCTGAAGCCTGAACGTAGATCTTGCCTTCCTGGAGTGACTGCATGTTCCCCAAGTATTGAAGGGCATAAATAGATTACGTTTTGGTGAAAGATGGAGGTAACTCTTCAATTTCGTGACTGCTGCACTACAGATTGCACGACTGGGCCAAGGTCATGCTGGAAATCCTTGGGGTAAAGCGCAGGGATTTTGGCAAAGTTCAGTCTAAATCTTCTGAGTCACACTTCGGTGCCCAGACTTTTCCTATGTCAAATTATCAGAGCTTAGATGATAGGTTGTGACTTTTTTTTTTTTTTTGGTGTTGTAGAAGGATGAAACATCAGGTTTAGACCTAGAAAATAAAAAGAAATAAAGACTACTGGCTCAGGGTGTTTTCCGATACTTTCTGAAACGGATCTTTAATAATACTTTTATAATGAGTTATATGATAGAAGTTTTCAGAAATCTTATTGTGAAACTCCAAACCACTTCAATATGCTGTAGATTCTTCTGGTTAATTGCATATGATATAGCCAGAGTGCTCTGAGGGTTTCAAAAATTAACTGCAAATGTGCGTCCCGTTATTGATCGTTATATAGGAATTTCTAGGGATCATTAAAACTTTGCAAAGTTTCATCTCAAACTGAAACAGATTAATGACAATGTTGAAAGGCTTGATCAACAACAGTTTAACTAACTTTGGTAGTTAATTAAAATTAGCACAGTTTTAGTTAGGGAATTGTGAAAGAATTAGTACTGTTATTTTAGACTTGAGTCTGCGATAGCCCCTAGAAGTGTGATTACTGTACATTTCCCTTAAATCATTCCAAATTAACAGAAAACATGTTAAAACTATTCATGATGTTTTATTATGCAATTATTAAAGAATCATTAAGATTCCTCTTAAACATTAAGAATCCTCTGCTCTTTTGACAGTCATTGTGCTGTTGCTCAAAGAGAATCTGCCAGGCATCATGTGGCCGTGATCCTGCCTACTGTCATTTTTATGTAGTTATAAGAATAATGGCATGCGTTGTTTTTTACCAAGTTCGACTGTTTTATGTATATTTTTAACTTCTCCTTATGCTGTGTTTTCAACCACTCACGAATTAGAGATCTCTGGCAGCCATTTCTCTACCACTTTCTAGCTCTGTTTGTGACGGGGTAAACTCACAAGTGTGCAAGTTTTAAAGAAGCACAGAGAGAGCTCTGAAATTTCATGATCACGCATTTATTGTCAAGGTGCTTTTTTATCCTCAGATCCCAAAGTATTGGTAGAACAGACTTTTTTGGCTTTCAACTTGCCCTGCTAAAAAAGCTGGCGTGATCCCACTTTTTCCTACACGTGGGGATTTTCTCTTCCGAAAATGAGAATTGAATCTGTAAGAAGGGAAAGCTACTTGCTAGATTTTTAAGAAAATGCTGTCATTTCATCAATCCTGACCGCTGTCTTTGCTGTGACTCGAACAAGCAGAAATCCCCTGGTGCAGACACCTCGCCAAGGCTGCGCTGCAGGCGGAAGTTGCAATTTTCCGCTGAAGCCTCATTGCAAAATAAATGGTAGCTATAGGGCTGCGAACCGAACCCACATCCTCCTTGTAGCTCAGCCTCAGCGACCGTGGTCATGTCTCTGCTAACCACTGGTGCTTGGGGAAGAACGAAAAGAGGAGGAAATGCAGACAGCAAGGATTAAAACGAGGTGATGGTGTAGGTGACGGGTATCACAGGACGGGTATCGCCCACCCTACCCAGCGAAGCCATTGGCAGGACGCTTACCGCAGTACGTGACCAAAGGCAGTGTGCTGGGGCTGTCAGACTGCTCAGGATCATTTATTGTCTAAAGGAATTAGTTCCTTAGAGTAGTTTGATAAACTAGAGAGGATCTTTTGCGTAGAGGAGGTGATGGTGTGCGTAAGGCATGAACAGAGTGTCGAACAGGGAGAGATTCCCGGAACTTTAGAGCAGCTCAAAAGCGAAAGAGTCAAAAGGATCAAGTTCATACAAAATGAAAGATTTTTCTTTCTTTTTTTTTTCTTTGAAAATCTTATTGCAATCTCTTGTACTTAAAATTCTTTTCCATAGTGCAGATTCTTCCTGCCCCATATGGTATAAAATTCCTTTCTTTAGTACTGTGGACCAGCTCCTTCCTTAACCTGAGTGTGTGCAATAAATCCTCTTAACAGCGGTGAACGACATCAGTACGTGCGTTTGGAGACTCCTGAAAATTGCACTAGAATTGTGTCGTATCTTGCCTCTTTGAAAAATAACACCAGGACTAAGTTCTGATTTACATGCTTACTTGCCTGAAGATTTCTCCAAGGCCTACTTCTCTGCTTATCGGTATTTTGTTAAAAAATGGTAATATTATTGACCGTACTTCTTCAGGAGTGCATGAGGACAGTATCACTCATGCATTTAGAAAAGCCAAGAAAATTAATTAATTCAAAATATACAAAAGAAGATTTACTCAGTTTTCTTTCCAAAATGCCTACACAATTAATAAATGAGACATTTCGATAAAAACTGAAATGAAATAAAGAAAATTTAAGAGTCGCATTGAAGACAGCTGTATTATGAAGCATTGATTTTCTCTGAATGCCATGAACATTCGTTATGAAGCAACTGCCTATTATCTAAATATTATCATAGTAAGTTGTCTGCCGTATTTCTAATTCTCCTGTTTTGCATTGGTATAAAACATCTTTAAAAGAGGATTTTAAATTTTTTTACAAATTACAAAGAGGTGAGGAATGAATGAGTAAAAGTATTCAAGTCCCTTGAAAGGAATTTATTTTTGTTTTTTCTAAAGAAAAATCAACGGCAAGCTAGAAAACCAAAACTTTCTGCTTAGAAATGTGAAAATGCTTTGACAAATAAAGCAAGCACTGGAAAAATTATCAATGGCAAGCTTCACTAAAAAGGTAAGTCCCGTGTCTTAGCATATTCCGTCCTCTTTCTTGAAAATGTATCCACTGTTATTAGAAAGAATCATGTGTGTGTTGTACTTGAAAACAAGCTGGCAAGGGCAATTCTTAGATCTGGTTTGTACAATCACTTTAATAAAATATTATCTGTACTGAGTTGCAATGGGAAACATTTACAAATTCACAATCCCTCAGGTATTTTTTCACAAAAACGGGAGCCATCTCTTCTGGTTTCCACCCTGTTGCTTCTTTACCAGCTCCTTGTATGCTTCTGACCTTAGAAACCTGGGGAAAG
>NW_010406629.1:0-5476 GCF_000710305.1 Buceros rhinoceros silvestris | reverse complement strand
GGAAAGAGTCCTTTGCCATGAGACTATAGATTAACCTCTGAGCATCGTCAAAGCAGCTGAGCGTGGGCTCGGAGATGTTCTGAGAGATGTCGGTTTTGGTGTGGTAGTCAATATTGATCTGTGGGAAGAGAAGAGGCACAAACCCAACGTCAGTTGGATTGGAAAGCTGAGGTCTGTTCAGCACAGGACACAGTCTGCATTTGAATGTCCTCCTGGATACCCTGGCTGATGCAAATAAGCAGAAAGGTCATCCCTTCATTTCCCAGCGTACCAAATTCTTGATTTTATTTGGCTTTTTAAAAGATGGCATCACTGAAAAAGAAGGGAAAATTTTGCTTACTCGATTATCTCATCTTTTTGCCAGACCAAATCCTGTGAAGTACTAATGCCCAAAGAGAAATTAGCGATGAAGGTGTTCAACATCATTTTACATTTCAGCCCTATATATTTTGTGAGGGTTTGGGGGGTTTAATAATAATAAAATGGATTTCCATCATATGTGAGACATGGGGACACTCAAAGCATGCTCAGTAGCAAAGGCAAAAGCAGTGTGAAATTTTGTTTGGTTGTGCAATGTGAACAATAAGTCAGCAGCAATTTGCTCCTTCACAGTATGTATATTTAAAATAAGATAAAATTGAACGCTGTGACAGAAATTTTTGCAAGTTTGCATTTTAGTTTTCATTGTGTCAAAAATACCTGTATAAAGGACCAAACCCAATCATTAACATTCCAATATACTGGTGCCTAAAATATGGAGGAAACAGTGCTTATTGCATTATAAAAATGGTTAGAGGAGACAAATTATAGTGAATATATATTTCTTTTAAATTTTAAGGTGGAGACTTCAGAAGGGAGATAAACCCATGCCCTGTGTGGAGAATATATTAAAAGTATGAATCATAAGAGTTCTTTGCTTCAGAGAGTTCCCCACCGTGTTTTCTGTCTGGTAAATAATTGACGTGAAAATGGAAGCTGTATTTTCTGTCCTTCCTAGAAGCTTGGATCTGAACTTTCCACTTGATCCCCATCCTCAGTACCCAAAATATGTGCAAAGAACTACTTGCCTCCTTTGGAGCATCGTCTCGTATAAAGTCAGAATAAATCTTCTGGGCTTTTGTGACAATCTTAGCGGAGGACTTGGTTTTCTTGAAGTCCTCGCAGGCCAGCCAGAACTCCACGTTCTCCTCACTGAACTCGGACTTCAAAAATGCCCTGAAAGCTGCCAAGCCATCTAGGGAAAAATGCATGAGATGACGGGTAAAGCAAAACCGGAAGACCAACGTGTGTCCGTGTGTATACATGCAGTGTATATAGCGTCACTTAGGAGTCTGATACCGGTTTGCCTGTCAGCCAGCCGTTGGTCTGAAGAGGCTCCGGTGGGAGAAGCAAATCGGAGATGAGACTCCAGTGTTGGTAAGGGGACTGTGAGAATTCTTTCAGAGTGTTACTAATTGAGGAATGCTCCCCACACCTGCCTGCTTGGTTTGGGGTCTCTAGCACTGAGAGCCTAGTCAAAAGGGGATCCTGGAGATTTTGGTCTTCAAAAGGATTTGTAGCTGACTAGGGAATTAGGGATTAGAGGCTGAGCCCTGGTCTGAGAAGCAAGCAGAAAATTAAGTCATATTGTGGTAGCGTGCTCCTCTCAGAGCTGAGGTTGGCTTAGCCTGCCTGAAGAGCACTTCCATGTCCCTTCCAGTACTGATTAAGACTTGGATGAAGAGATGGACTCTTTGTTACTTCTTTGTTTGGCCTTTTTTTTTTTCCTCACTTTTAAGAGAAAATGAAACAATGAAATGCTTTGCTTGGAAGAAATTGTTTTAATGTCACTCCAAATCGCAAGCTCTTCGAGAAGAAATTTGACAGCACCCAAATTTAGTTGTTAGTCAAGTTGATACCATTCAGAAACAGGATGGAGATACCCCAGGGTCCAGGTCACAAAGTTACTGCAGAAAATGGGACCAGGGCAAGGAAATTTTTCAGATACCTGTGATTTGGGGTTTCAGGTTGGTAGGAATGGGATCTCTTGGAGAAGTGCCTTTGGATGTATTAGAAATAATCATTTTTTTGTTTGACTGAAAGTCAGTGTACAGCACTGTATGTATTTGTGACAGGAGTAGCTAAGAAAAAGGTTGTGGTTTTCTTTCTAAACAATAGGAAAACCAGAACCTTTGCATGGAGAATTTAACAACCATTATCTTCATAAAACAAAACTCTTTCAGAGCCCTTCTGCTTTCTTAAAAGTCCCTTAAGCATTGGCCAGAAGTCCTATTGAGTTTGCAGCCTGGAGACCTGTCCCCTGACCGCCAGATTTTTGAACTGGGTTGACAGATGTTTTTTAAAAAAATAGTTTTCAATTCTTACCTTTATTAGCCAGTAGTGTATCCACAGACTCAGACCAGGCCATTGTTTCCCCAGCGTCTGACCTGTCGAAACAACATCTGTCCTTGAAATCAGCATCGTGATTTTTTGCCTGTGTG
This sequence comes from Buceros rhinoceros silvestris, assembly GCF_000710305.1. NCBI lineage: Eukaryota > Metazoa > Chordata > Aves > Bucerotiformes > Bucerotidae > Buceros > Buceros rhinoceros. The sequence continues at coordinate 2,996 of NW_010406629.1, read as the reverse complement.
GTCTGTGGCAGCTACTTGTCTTTCTCCTTGAGGGGCAGGGTGAGTTACCCTGCTCTGGTGTTACCCCACGCACGTTACTCTGCTCTCGTGTTACCCCATGCACTGAATAATGGAAGGGCAACAAAAAAGCGTGACGCTTTTTTTTTTAGAGTGTACAGAACCATGTAGGCTGATAAGGTACAGCCTTATTTGACATTGGCAACCTGACTACTCATCCAGGAGAGAGCAGTAATGCTTGCAATTGGTCGAAATATAGTAAAAGTATAGGAGGGGTATTAGTGTTCCAGAGCGTGTACTGAATTTCTTCTCAAATTCAAATGGATTAACTATTAATTTATATGACACTTTTTGCTTGGAATGAGTAGAATTATCTAAAATGTTTTTGTGCTAACAGTGGTAAGAGAGACAGGTGTTATTTCGGTTTTTCAGTGGTATAAAAAATTGAGTAAATTCCTAGTTTTGACTCTTCCTTTGCAACTTGCTGTAGGCTTGCGTTAGAGATGAGATCCTGCATTAAAAGGGCACTTGCTCTTACAAAGCCTGGATGCTCGGAAGATGTTCAGGCTGGTTCAGAAGCAAGGCGTAGCCCGCAGGCTTACAGAGGACAGCCGCCCAACCTGGCAGGCAGGAGGATGTCTGGTACGGGAACTGCATGCTAAGGGCGTGGAATACTTTTTTCTCGTAACTTAGGAAGGATGGTCATGGTTAACTTAGTCTGCGAGTACATACATAAAAGAAACCTGGGTTTTATTCCTGCAAAATTAAGTTTTGATTAAAATTACTGTGGTATGAGTTTTTAATTTAAACATCCAGCAGAGAAAAATCTCCTTTACCAACGCACTTTCGTTTGCACTTTTTGTCACAAAACCTTGGAAGAGTATGATTTCCTGAAACTGAAACACTTTGAGGAAAGGTCAGAAGATTCTCTATTTGATTTTCTCAGGGTTTTGGCAGTCATTCAGTTTGCAGCCTCGGGCATCCCCAAATGAATCTCATTCTTACCACTAATCTCATATCTACCATTCAGCAAAACCCAGGAATAAATCTGTTTGGTCATCTAGCTCCCAGTTTGTTTTAGAATAAGGAGCATACTTCTTCAATAAACCTCAGTTCAGTGGTTTGTAACTAAAATTGTTTTGAAATAGTTTTTTTAAGGAAAATTGGGAAAAAAATTAAAGTATTACAAGTGTCCATGGCCAAAATTTCTGAGCTAGATATTTCAAGAATTAATTGGTGGTTCTTGTAACTTCTAAAGATGGGTATTAAAAGATGAAGAATTTTGGTGAGCTGATGCGCTATTATTTGTTCAGAGCACAGGAGAAGGATTTATCCCAACTTATTTTAAACTGAAGTGAAATTAATGCATATTAATTTCTTTTGACATAGAAGTTTAAAGGGGATGAAGAATGTTTTACAAGCATTTTGCACTTGTGAAAGATCTTGAAATAAAACAAGCAGTTCAAATTGTAAGGTCAGAGCAAAGTAATTGATTTCCACTCCCCCGCCCCGCCCCCGTTCCCCATTCTGGACACAGATTCACAGGTTTTTCTATGAGGAGACAACTCTAGAATCTGCAAGAATATCCAGAGAGGCAGGTAATAATTAAATAGATTGGTATCTCATGTTGTTTTTGTTGAAAATGTTACCTTTTAAACACTAGAGATGTATTAACCAGACAAAGAGAGAGGAAATCGACTTTCTAATCCTCTGGTTGTGTGTCTTGTGTAGGTTAGGGTAGGCGGGGGGGGTTGAAACTGGATTTCTACACTTGAAACTACATTCTGTGTGAATATAGTAGTCACTTGGCATCTTGGCAGCTCTGGAATAATTCGTGAGCATCTTCTCTCTCATTTGATGGTAAGAAAGGGGAAATCGGAAAATTTGGAAACGTTTTGTTTCAGTGCAAAATCAAAACAAATTCCAGGATTTTTTATAGAAACAGAAATTTTCTTTTCTGACTAGACCCTGTTTCTGTTCACAAAACCTCACAACTTAATTTTCCTGGGGGTTAGTCACTCTGTGCTGAAAGGTTTTTCTCAGCTGGCCTTTCTAGTTTTCGACACGCAATCCCACAGGGTGTAGCTCTGTTCTACCTCATGCCTAGGTCTTATATGCACTTCCCTTAGGGAGGACAGGAGTTTATCCTGAGTAAAAGCAGAGCAGGTCATCCTTGGCTCAGCAAAGCGTCACGAGCCACAGACACCATCTGCAGTACGGAGGGGTGGGAAATTTGAGTGAGTGGAAAAGGCTCTGTTAAAACCCAGCACCTGCCTGCATGTGCTGTGCTGCTCTGTCCTCTAGGCTAGTGTCAGCAGAGCATGGACCCTGCAAGCTGACAAGATGCCCATCCATCAGCAGATCGTCTTAAAGCAACCTCCCAAGTGAAGCGCACGATGCTTTTGTCTGTCCAACCACTGGTGCCTGAAATCACCTGTGGAAAGACCTTTATGCTGACTAACGACTTTTTGCTGCTGTACATGCTAACTTTAAAAATAGGTATTTTAGGAGCTGGAAGGCTCTGGAGTTTCATAAATGGTCCAAACACTTTGTTCTGTATAAAATATTAAAGGTTTTCTTGATTTACAACCCCCACCCCCACCCTAGAATTCTGTAAAAACCATTTGATATTCCTACGGGGACTCTCAGAGCTCGACTGTCAAACCTGCTCTGAAGTACACAGGTTAGTCTGAGACCTGTGTTCCACGGCCATTTCTCAGCGTCACAGTACTGGTATTTTCTAGTTCTACATTTATAAAGAGATTATATGATAGTGTCACCATATGGTGTAGCTGTAGTTATAATTATTACAATAAGTTGTGGCGTTGACACCTTTAACAAGCAGGGGTTTTAGTAGCTTTCAGTTTACTTGTATCCAGACTGCACAAAACTGTATTTAAATAGAAAGAATAAAATCACCCATATTTATACATATGTATGCACGCATACATGAGGGAAACTGCAGTGCAAATACAGTCAGTCGGTACTGAAAACACAAA
>NW_010406628.1:4886-37965 GCF_000710305.1 Buceros rhinoceros silvestris | reverse complement strand
CGGGTAGCGCAGGGGTGCGTGACTGTGCCTCAGGGGTGAGGCTGGTCTTTCGTACGCCGGCGTGTTATTAGTGAGGAAAACCAAACCGGCTGACCCGTGACGAACGGCTGCCCGTTAAATTAACAAACGGGCCTAATTTCTGTGGCAAATCGGACGTGAAGTATCTTTCACCTCTTAAACAACTGTTTTTTGTCCACAGTTTAGGAGGTAGCAGAGCATGTCTTTTCGTGGAAGAGGAGGTGGAGGAGGAAGAGGAGGTGGCTTCAATCGAGGAGGAGGTGGCGGTGACAGAGGTGGCTTTAATCGTGGTGGACGAGGTGGCTTTGGACGGGGAGGTGGACGAGGAGGCGGACGAGGAGGCTTCAACAGAGGCGGATTTGACCAGGGGCCTCCAGAAAGGGTAGTTTGTAAGTTATGTGAAGAGATTATATTGATTTAGTTTATAGTGACTGCTGCAGGTCTTTAGCTTGTTTGTTCTTTATTTCAGTGCTGGGAGAGTTCATGCATCCCTGCGAGGATGACCTGGTTTGTAAGTGTAAAACGGAAGAAAACAAGGTGCCTTATTTCAATGCCCCAGTGTACTTGGATAACAAGGAGCAGATTGGCAAAGTGGATGAGATCTTCGGACAGCTGAGAGATTTTGTATCCTTCAAAGTAACGTGTGATGTACCGTATTTGTTTTTTAAAACTGATTGGTTATTAAATGGAATTTCTCTAGGATTTTAAAATAGTTCAAGGCTTGGCTGCCAATTAAGTCTAGCTGCAACGGTCGGTGTCAGTGGGTGTCTATCTTAGAGCTTTTCCAGTGTGACAGGGTGCCTTGTGTCAGACAGAGGATTTCAGTCAGTGCCGGTACTGGAAGATGTCTTTCGGATGCTACTTGATGTTACTTTTTCTAGCTACCTGACCAAATTTTCTGCTGTAGGTTACTCACCTGTAACAGATTTGTATCAAGGGAGCTGGGGGGTTTTTTGGTGCCTTAGGAGACCTTGCTATGCTCCAACTTACTACTTAATTATAAAGGTGAGTTGGTGCTAGGGTGTCCTGTTGCTTATTGTCTAGCTTATTACTTAAAGTGCCGGTGAAAGTGGGCTGGTGCTAGGGCACCTGCTTGCAAAGCAAACCTGTTGAGTCAGGGGCACTGGATCCATTCTGTTGTCGCTGCCAGATTGACAGAATCTGTGACGAAAGTGGAACGACTGGGGCAGTAACTCTGTAACACAGCAGTAAGGGTTAGCCTGTCCTGGCTGAGCATCAGTAATTAGCTTCATGTATTTTACTCTCCCACATTAAATGTTGAGTAAACCATGCAGGTTTAAATCACTCTCTCGCTCTGAGTGTATTAACTTGCAGATTTTACTCTTTGCATGAGAATTATTTCCATTTCGGAAACTTGTTTTCTTGCTTCAATAACACGTGAAGAAAATATGTTACTGGATTTTGCCGCAAGTTTTAATTAAGCAGAATTGACCAGCAGCTGTTTTTGAACTTGGAAACTGCGCACTGAAGTCCTTGCATATGGGACAGGCAACTGATTCACGCAAGGCTGCATACGGGGTTACAGAGTGTCTGCCACCTCACTGTGGGATGAGGCTGGGCATGCCCTTAGTGCAGCAGTCCCTGCTGGCTCTTACCTTCCCACACCAGGCAGCTGTACCACCCGGCAGCACTAGCAGAGCCCCTGCAGCATGTAAGTTGTTCCAGATAAGGCTTCAGGTCACCCTGGGGCTAAAGGGGTTGCCACTTGCTATACAGATTGGTTTCTTTACAGTTACACTTTTATGTGCTCTTTCCACTGGTACGCGTTCCCTTATGCCTTAATACACGGAAGGAGAACATTTACCACAAAATACCGTATTTGTAGCTATGAAAAAACCCTGAGAAAAATTGAAAAGTTTCTCATGATCTTTTAATTGCAGTTTTTCATTTGTGGTGAAAAAGTTTAGCTTCATTTATAAAATGCTAATTTATAAAATGAATGTGCCTTTCATGTAATAATCAAGATCACAATTTCCAATGTTTTATTCCTGCTACGTTCCTTAAAGAAACTAACAGTATTTTTCAGTGAAGCTGTCTGAGAATATGAAAGCCTCTTCGTTTAAAAAAATGCAAAAGGTTAGCTAATCTCCGTAACAGAATTCTACTCCATGTCATCGGTTAGCTAGGTCGTCTCTATGTCATCATATAATAAAAGCTGTATTAATTTTTTATTAACTTTAAAAGCTGGTTGTTTTTTGTAAACTTCACTGTTCATTTCCTCTATCCTTTTCACTTTTGTATCTGCCAACGTTATTTCTCCTTGTCTCGCAAAAAAAAGATGTAACAGATGAAACTCACACAAATATGATCTGTATTTTAATAACGTTATAACACTGTGATTTAATTCTTGTGTTCTTTCTTTATTTGGGTACTTGCAGGGGATAACTTGACATAAGGGGTTAAGACCAAATTGTGGGTATTTGTAAAGGGAGATAATAATGTGCTCTTTAGCTTTGATATTTTTAAAGCTTAATGGAAGTCTCTTCCTCCAGTTTTACATTGATCCAGCAAAGCTGCTACCCCTTCAGAGATTTTTGCCAAGGCCACCGGGAGAAAAAGGTGCTCCCAGAGGAGGTGGTAGAGGAGGTCGTGGTGGTGGACGTGGAGGAGGAAGAGGCGGTGGTAGAGGTAAGACCCCAAGAATGGAAGCTGCAGAATCTTGGGGTTTTTTGGTGTGGGATGGGTTGTTTGGGTTTTTTCTGGGTTTTGTTTGGGTTTGGGTTTTTGTTGTTTGTTCGTGGGTCGTTTTGTTGGTTTTGGGGGTTTTTTGCGGGGGGGTAAAGCTGCAGCTGAGTACTTGAATATCAGCAGTTGTATCGCAGAGAAAAATGTTTTGCGTATTTCATTTTGATGACTCAGTGGAAGAGACGGTGGTATCTTTCCAATGGCAAGCTGTAGGCTTTTGTAGGTAGCTAAATAACAGCTCCAAAGCATAGGGAGGAGAGCACGCTGATTTGTAGGAAAGACAGGGAGCGTGACTACTGAGCAAACTGCAGCTAAAAGGTTGTAGAGAATACACGCTCAATGCTGTCAGTGAAAATTGTATTTGTAGTATGTTCTAAAAACTTGGTTTGGACAACATACTTGAAATGCAGTGTTTGAGAGAGGGGTGAATCACCTCATAGATCTCATCCTTCTTTGCTTTTTGAACATCGTGTGCAATGTACTCCTCAAATAAAGCTGAAGTTAATTTTTTCTCACATCACAGTTTCTTGCTTTTGCTCCCTGCTCTGCCCCTTTGCAGCAAGTCACAAGTGGTTCGAAGGTTCTTGGTTGGATTATCTTAATGTTCCGTTGAGTTGTAATTAATTAATAATTAGTAGTTGTAATTGATGTTTTGCTCTCATGAAAGAATTCTATCATGGAGTTTTGTTATGGTCTTTAGTATTTTGGACTAAACAATAACCTAAAATGCTGCAAATGTCCCTAGAGGAGACAAGGTACTAGTAATTGACCTAGTAACTGTCCAGCAATGGACTCTTTCTGGGTTTTTTTGGTGTTCTTTTCCTCTCAGAAGCTATCAGTGAAATACGTTGTTATGCATATCAAAGAATTTATATGCCTCTCAAAATGTAATTTCTTTCCTATGTTTAGGAGGATTTGGAGGAGGAAGAGGTGGAGGATTCAGAGGAGGGAGAGGTGGAGGAGGAGGATTCAGAGGAGGAAGAGGTGGTGGAGGAGGCTTTCGGGGTGAGTGTGTGGTTTTTACATTTCAGTAATAAGAGTGGCTCCTGATTTTTAAAGCTTTTAAACATTAAACAGAATGTTGTATTTTTAATATTGCATAGATATTTACAGTTTTATGTAAGAAGTTTCTGTGCCTCACAGTAGCTAGCTTAAACTGCAGCACAGTGTCCTGCATTTTTTGATGCTTCTGTTAAGACCATGTTATCTTTTTGCATTCAGAAAGGAGAGAATTCTGTGAGAACAGATAACAATAATAAATTCTTTTATTGTATCAACTCATTTAGTGTTATGTATCTATTTTATTTCCTTTAAATGCATCTAAGATGTAAATTGTTTGGTGTATTTTTCTTCCCTCTTAAAATAGGAAGAGGACATTAAAAATGGAGCCACGAGTATCTCCTCACTGTCTTACCACATCATCTGCAGAAGTGAAGAATAAGGACCCTGAAAAATTTCTTTATAAAAAGAACTTGAAACTGTAAAATGACAATTATTTTTACACTTAATGACCTGATCAACACGTGAGGAGAGCGTAACCCCAGACAAAGAACTGAAGTCTGCTCGGAACATACTTGAACTTTTTTATCTAAACCAGGATTTAATGTTACTCTTCAACTGTTCCTGAGAAGTGACGTAGTCAATGCTTGACTTCATGTTGGAGTTTGGAGTAAACTATCAATTGAAATGTTTTTTGAAAAAACCCTACGGGTTCACTACGTGCACATTCATCGGTATGAACCTGTTACCCATGTGTGACTGATCCCTAGTTCTCATCCTCTTTTCACACTGAATCTTCTGGATTGCTCTCAAGTGGGCATGCTGATTAAACAGCTGTTGTGAACCTTTTTTTTACAAACTAAACTTCAAAGTTTTGTGTCGATAGATTTATTTTTCTTTATACATAATCACATAAATGGAAAGGAAGGTAGCAGAGGATACTTTGTGGATATTTCTGTATAAAACTCAATGAAAGCCAAAGGTATTAAGACAACTTCTTAGAAGCTGCTATCTGATGAATAAGGCAAGGTGAATACTCTTCCTCAGTCACATAATTGCGTCTCATTACACTGATACTTAAAATGCTAAGGGTTTTTAACTGCCCCCAGGTCTCCCTTACCCTGTTTCTCTTGAGGTTTTGATGTCCTGGCACTGCAGCTCTGTGGTGCTCTGAGCTTTTGTAGGGCTAAGGTTAGATAGCCCATAACAGGGCTCCTAGGCACACAGGGCTTTCAGTTAAGTATTGCTTTAAAAAGGCATGAAAAAAATCAGTATGAGTCTTTGGTCTCTGTAATTGGATGCATTGTGAGGGCTGTTGAAAGGGTAGTAACTGTTCTTAAGGATGGAGGAGAACAGGGTGCCTCTGTACTCTTGAATTTTGGAAATAAGGACAGAAAAGTAGAATCTCCCTGGATTTGATGCAGAGTCAGGAGTCCATTCACAGACTCTCATACCAAACCCTTGGAGAATGAATCTGGGGGATAATCTACGTGAAGGTATTTTGAACATCTTGTTCAGTGTGGAAAGAAGTACATTTCAGAATCGATCGTACCGTTACACTTCTTAATTGATGAATGCAGTAACAGGCAAATGAACTATATTATGAACTATATTAGCCTTCTGCTTAACAAAAAAACAGGTAATTTGTCATCACCAGGACTGGACAGTTACTGGTCATTTTAACAAACATGAAGATGAGTTTGAATTATCTCTGGAAAAAAATCTTGAAACAAGGTACCAAAACAAATGTTCAAGAATTAAATTAAATCTGAAGAGATTCTGCATAGGATAATAGGTGTTCTAAAAAATGTTATTCAGCTTAGAAAAACCCGAAACCACAAAAATTGGAATTTCTGCTAGGTCTGCTTTTGTGAGAAGAAACTGAGTCTACTGTTCAACCACAGCACAATTAGGAGTTGAGGGGTACGGATTATTTTCCTTGTATTGCTACAGACTTAACTTCAACCAGGTCAGTTAAACCCAGACCTCTGAAAATGTTTAGACTTCTGTTGGCTCTGTGTTGCTAGGCCTGAGGGATGCAGAGCTCTGACTTGAGGCGTTGTAGAATTGCCCTTTATCTAGACAAAACCCTGTGTAAGCCATTGCACCTCTGGCGTACCACATTGCAGCTGACCAATACCAACCTGCAGTGACGCCGGAATTGTCGTTACTGTTTTTGGATCATATGTTGTGTCCTCTGCTGTGCTGTATTTCTTCACTGATGCTTTAGTAATCAGTTGTGGGTAGCTGACTTAGATCTTCCCTTGCACTTTTGGCTTTGGAAGATTAACATAACACGGTCCTCACTCTTATAACCAAATCCATGCTCTGCTCTGCTATTCTCACTGCATACCTTTTCCTAGGATATCAGAAGACTGGGCTGCCATCATGTGCTGTTTCCATTGCATGAAGTACGATCATGCAGCCTAGACAAGAAGTGTGCACTTTGAATTGCACAGCAGATGGAGCAGTGAGTCAGCCTGAAGCAAAAGACTGACATCAGTGAGCAGCAGGGTTAAAGAACAATACCCCTGGCAGCTCTAGAGGGAGCATCAGCCCCTGATTATAGGGGAACTGGGCTGCAGTCCCGGCTAAGAAGTGTGTGAGGGGTGTTGTGCCATGCTGTACGCGCACAGTGTTGGATGTAGCCAGAGAAAATTTATAATCTTGCATCTCTGTGGAGGTTATAGGACGTTCAGATGCTGATGGAAGAACATCCTTAGTGACTGGGTGTGAAATGACAGGACATATCTGCCACATGATGATCTTTTTCTTTTTTTTTTTTTCCTCCTAAGTTTTCCTTCCATTTTCTGGGGAAGGATCAGGTTTGGTTGGGGCAAAGCCCATCCAGTGCCTGTTCTGCCTTGTCTTGCAGACTGTAATAGGTGAAAAGTCAGTGTCTTAAAAAAATTAAGATGACATGGCTTGTCTGCAGTGTAGTGCTGCAATGAACTAAAATACAGGTTCTTTAATTATATATGACACCTTCCTCTGTCTTGAACTCTTTATTCAAATTCTGTCTGTGATTCTGCCACTGTGCTCCAGAGCCTAATAAGCAAAGTGTTTCGAGTTTTATATACGTGCTTACCAGGTATCACAGAATCACACAGAATGTCAGGAGTTGGAAGGGACCTCTGGAGATCGTCTAGTCCAACCCCTCCTTCTAAAGCAGGTTCACCCAGAACAGGTTGCATAGAATCATGTCCAGGTGGGTTTTGAGTATCTTAAGAAGAGACTCCACAGTCTCTTCGGGCAGCCTGTTCCAGTGATCTGTCACCCTCAAAAAATTTTTTCCTCATGTTAAGATGGAACTTCCTGTGTTCAGATTTGTGCCTGTTGCCCCTCATCCTGTTACTGGGCACCACTGAAAAGAGTTTGGCCCCATCTCCTTGACACCCGCCCTCTAGATACTTATAAGCGTTAACAAGATCCTCTCTGAGTCTTCTCAGAGAAGACCTAGGTCTCTCAGCCTTTCTTTGTAAGAGGGATGCTCTAGTTCTCTAACCATCTTTATAGCCCTTTGCTGGACTCTCTCCGGCAGTCCTTTGTTTCTCTTGAACTGGGCAGCCCAGAACTGGACACAGTGCTCCAGATGAGGCCTCACTAGGGCAGAGCAGAGGGAAAGGAGAACCCCCTTGGACCTGCTGGCCACACTCAATGCACTCCAGGAAACCATTGTCCTTCTTGGACACAAGGGCACGCTGCTGGCACAGGGTTGTATCCTGGGCTTTTTCTGCAGGGAAAAGGAAATGTGGGCTCACCAGCACCCTGGCAGAAACGGGTATGTTGAGAGAAACTCATAGTTTTGAGTAGCTGTAGCGTCTTGGGAAAAAATAGTCACAGTGCAGTCTGAAGTGAGGGGGTCGGGGAGAAGATGTTAGTGGCAGTGTAGGCTCGGTGACAGTTTGGTGTTCCATGGATTTACCCTTACTGGCAACCTTTGGGGCAAATGGCAGGAGAACCTGCCACCTGCTCCAGCAGTGTAAAGGAAGTTGCTGTCCTGCAATAATAGTCTGGAGCTCACAAAGAAGGTAGGATTCTGTGGCAGTGTACCCCACAGTGCCTGGCTTCCCACCCAGGACACGGCATTAGTGGTGTCACCTGCCTGTCTCCTTGTCCGCTTGTCCATGTCTGCACGTGCTCGCTCTTGGCTGCGGCAGAGCATGCAGTGGCCAAGTCCTGTTTTCAAAATGTGGTTGCAAGTGAATGTATTGGCTGCTGCAATATTTGACCCAGACAGAGGGTCCGAATTTCAGGTGGTTTCAAAAATGACGGCTGGCAAATCACTAGGATCAGATTGCTTAAAGGCATTTAGAATACCTTGAGCCTTTTGTCCTTGACACACTAAGATTCTGGTTTTATGTTTTTCCTATGTGGCATCTAAATCCTTGCTGAACAGAGGGTATGCGTGAATGTGTATCGTAAAGCTTAAATTGTTACCTATTGAGTGGCCTGGAGCAGGGTGGTTCAATATAGTTTCATAGATTTGCTGTGTTGCTTTGACAGAGTGCTGCGTGAAGTATGGCAGGGTAAAAAGCTTTGTGGAGTCCTGTATTTTTCAGGGATTTTTTTTTCAGTCAGCTGAAAATCTGTAGTTTAGAGTAAAACTTTTCTAATCAGTTTAAATCTAGTAAAAGTCTCTGTGAAGGAGGAAAAACAATGATTTATTAATTTGTTTTCCGTTGGGTTTGAACCATCTGTGAGAAGATGATTACAGGGAAGTTCTGCCTTGTAGAGCCCTCCAGCGGAGATGTGCTTAATAAATGTGAGGAGGGTTGGGTTAGGTTTGTTTTTTGAGTGTGGTTACTGCTGAAAATGGGAAGGAGGTTTTGTTTCGGGTTTTAAATGTTTTAAATGCACATGGTAAGTTTCTCTACTCTCATCACTTGTGGGTTGAAATACACTTCACACGTAACCAAAAGCAACTTGCTAAACCCTGTAATGAGTTCTGCGTTGTCCCGTGTCTGTACAGATACCTACAAATTGAAGAGTGGGCTTAAATAGTAATTGTCTTTTGTTGCTACTGATCTGGGACAAGTGGGAAGGAAAAGCATCATTTGTGTCAGAGTGGCACTTAATACCCTCTAGTAAAACCGTCTGTCATTGGAGAATAAAAACAGACTGAGGTTTTGGATTTTTTTTTTTTTCCTTGTGCCAGTATTAAAAAGCAATGTGGTAAACTGTATTTTACCTGACATAGGAACTGTGGTTCCAACTTTCTGGATTATTTGTGTACTTTAACTCCTTGCTTTATCTTTTTGGCTTTATGAACTACAGTGTTCTAGGTTAATGATAAGTAATGTCTGCCTTTAATTTTGACTTTTTTCTCTTAATTCCTCTAGCTGTAAAATCTTCCAAATTTAAGAGAAGGAGATTCAGAGACAATGCAATGGAATGTGCATATTAGGAATTTGCATTCTAACCAACAAGTATGGATAAAGTCTCGTTAACTGCCCCTCTGGAATCCTACCCAAACAAAAATTAGTAACACTTTGCTCTTCTGAGACATTCAGAATTGCAAAGTCGGACTTTGTGGAAGCTGCAAGATCTGAGATGCTTTTGAAAATCTTGCCGAAGTTTCAGGGGAGGAAAGCAGAGGTATCAAATTCTCACTATGCTTTTGTCTTTCAAGGCAGGACTATGGAGGGCGCTGGGGAAGTCACTTCATTGCCAAACAGATCATCTTTCCTTTCAGAACCCTCCCCCCATTTCCTGCCTAATCCTCTCTGACAGGAAAAATACCGTAATATTAAAACTACCCTCAGAACTGTAACAGTGAGTGTAGATTTGTGGCATTAAATAAACTGTTTGCTGGTAGATGTGTCACATGATCGTCTGTAGTGATGATGATGAAATGTCACGACTGCACAATTTTATTTCAAAATTTTCTTACCTTTAGATTCAGATGGGCGAAAGATGCAGGACTTGTGTTTTGGCCTGCTGAGGGGTGGGAGGGAATGCTCGACGAGTGCTTCATGGGTTAGAGAAGGGAGAGCTCCTCAGGTGTACTCCCTTTCTGTGGGATGGCTGTGTTCCTCAGTACTGCTGCTGGGGAGGCACAGCCTTAGCCTGGGAGCCTGCTTGAGCTACCCGTGAACTATGTACAGCGGAAGAAACACTTCTATACCCAGTATGAGTGCAAAACTGGGGGCAGGAACCGTATGAAAGGTAACTGGTGGGAAACACCTTTGATGGCACGTACTGGTACTGCATGTAAGCTCTTTGGGAAAGCATTTATTGCAGCTAATATTTATCAGGATTTTGTAAAAGGTCTTTAATTTGGTATGCTACAACCTCATCATTGAAGAGAACATGAGCTTCTGCTGCTCATGGCTTTGGAAAATGCCTAATAATTTTCTGCCCAGTAACGTGTTTTGTAGAATTTGCCCAAAGTAAGCGTGTGTGTGTGTTTGGGAGAGGGAGCATGTTCATACTTGCAAGGCACATTCAACAACCATTTTCTGCAGACCAGGCCACTTTGGAAATACAGCAACTGAGTTTTCTGACAGACATGCTGCACTATAGAAGATACTGGACTGTATTCTTCTGGGTCTGGGTCAGCTCGGGAGTTTAAATCAAACTAAGAATCTTGAAAAAGTAGTTCTTTAAGGATTTGAAAGGCTGGGCTTTAGAGTAAGTGTATCCTCCTTTTTAAAGAAATTGTCATTTGCGTCTTTGTGTTATGCTGTGGTTTTGTGTGTCCACTGTAACGATGGCGATTAAGTCCAAGCCAGGCTGATAATCAACTGACCCGAGCCAACTTTTGTTGAAGTTTCTGAAGCATTGCACAAGAGGTTTGAAGGAGAAGGTTTGGGGGCATGTGACAGTTAATCTCTTTAGCAGTAAGAATGAAGTTTAAGCATACTGTTGGAAATGTACTCAGTTCTGTGCCGCTCTTTGTTTTAGAGTGGGAGTGTCAACTCCTTTGCACTTCAGTCCAATTAAATTGTGCTTGGAGGCTGTCAGTGGTAGAGGAACTCCCCTCTACCTCCCCTTTTTTTAACTGTTCAGTGAGTCCAAATAATGAAAGTATTTGCCTGACAGGGTTTTGTAGACTTTTGTCATCTTGATGAACTATTGCAGAGAATAGACAACAGTCTCTTCTGACCAAAATGCGTTGGAATCATTCATCCAATTCCTCCGAAAGCGACAATGAAGCTCATTCAGCCTTTACGCAGACTGAGCACAACATAGTTGCAGCTTACTTAATAACAGCAGGTATGGGCATTGGCGAATGCTTGTCTGACTCTTAAAAACAGAACTGCAGATCTGAGTGCTGGTTTTGTATAGTAACAGTGATGGATTTCATTCTGTGTTACACAAATGTCTGGCTTTTCTCCGTAGTTTACTGACAAGCTTGCGATCAGCAGGCTGACTGGAATGTCCAGAAACATCTGCATTTTCTGCTCTATATTTGAAGGCAGCGTTGTGTCTTGAAAAATACATTTTGTTCATACATAATTATAGAAGAGAGTGAGAATTAATTTCTGCCAGCTTGCAAAGGAGGTAAAAATAGGGCATAGCTCTCACATGCTGCATTTTTCTGTGGTGTGCTTGAAGCTATCTTGAGATTTCTCCTGGGCCACGTGTTCATAGTAATATATGTGTAGTCTGAGCATGTAAGTGGGTATGTTTAGGGGGATGTAAGGGAAAGGGTTGGAATGTGACTTAGAGGGAGGGAGCTGGTCATTAATCAGAGAATTGCAGACTCCAGATGCAGCTGTATTTTTCACCAATGACACATGATGGAAAAGCACAGTGGAAAGCTTGACATTGTGCTTGTTCTGTGACTTTAGTGGCCTTTGGCTAAACCTGAATGATTATGGAATTTTTCTTTTTTCCCTTGAAAACTTTCCCATTGTTATAACCACAACTGTTCAGTAATGGTATTCTGAAGCGTTGAGTGCTATAGTGATGAAATATGAATGTGACCAAAACCTGAAACCTACTTTGTTTAAAAACAAGCCTGCTAGACCTTTATTATGGAAAATTAAATGAGATTCATAGACTGTACCATACATTTTATACGTTATAATTAGCTTAAAAAATACTTTAAAATGTTAATGTACTTTAGGCTTATATGAAATGGTATTGCTGATGATCATATTTTATTTAGCATGTATTTGAAGTGGTGAGCATCACATTGCTGTTCTGTTAAGGAGGGTATTTTTGAATGCAATGGCAGTAATTTATTTCAGGTTTTTAGAGGACTTGCTAGAACAGCTACAGAGATCAGGAGATTGTTAAGAAGCTGTAGAGATGGATGATGGGCAAGTGCTGGAAGGCTAGATATATCCTGCAGATATCATCATTCACAGGTAACTAGGTGCTAGCAGCTAGGTGCTGCAAATGTGTATGATGCTCGTTAATATTTTCATTACAATTGATTGCATTGTATATTTCCAGGTGGTCTTTTCCGATAGATAGTTTGATCACCTGGTGTTAGGGATCAATAGGATTAGCTGGAACCAACCCAGCTCTTCTTTCTTAATCTTGCATGGAATTTAAACTGTCTTTAAACCAAAAAAGTTATATTACTTTGTGGGGGGTTTTTTTGTTCTTTTTTTTCTTCTTGTAATTTGGGGAGTCTAACAAAGCTTTCACCTGTAGCTTGGACTTTGCTTTCTTAATGAGATGTTTTTGACAGTAAGGTCTGTAACATCTTTGAAAGTAAGATTGGTTGCTTTGCAAATGCTTTACTGCAGCAAATCTCACATCTGGATAATTTAAGCTGTGTTAACCAGCAGATGTCTAAAAATATGAATGAAGTACAAATACAATGTTCGTCATTATGCTGATTTTTAAAAGGTTTGAATGCTTCTCTCTCTTGCAAATAATTGCTTTGTTTTCTGAGAAGGAATTAATTGTTAAATAATCTGCAGTGGTCAGTGTATGAATTTTACTGATGACAACAGGGATATTCAGGCTGCAGGAAGCAATACTGCCTCGTGGATGTCCTTCAGCTTATAACGGTGAAATGGTCTGTTATTATTTTAAAATGCTAACTGGAAAAGTGAATTCCATCTTATACACGGACCTAATCTTCATTGTTTTGATGCTACTGTGCTTGTGTCTTGCTGAACTCTGTTGGGGCTTGTGTTTGCATTTGGTCTGCCATTAGTTTTTTATTGCTTCCCTGGTAAGATGGAAAGTAAGAAATTCTGCTCTTGATCAGGTGATGAGGTTTTTATGTTCATCTTCATAAAACTACAGGGCTTAATTAAAGAAATATGGGAATAGTTGTCTAACCCCAAGATGTTTCACAGGCTAAGTGGCAGCATCCATGTGCTTTTTCTGAATCGCATGAGTTCGTCCCAGCTGATGATTTCAGGTTACTGAAAGTTTTGGACTTGCTCTGCCCTCCCTGCCCTCCAAGAAGTCATAGAATTGTTTAGGTTGGAAAAGACCTTTAAGATGGTGAAGTCTGACTGGAAACCTAACGCTGTCGAGTCCACCATTAAACCATGTCACTGTCAAATTCCTGTCACTATTTACAAGTTATTTTTTTAATGGCTG
The DNA here is from genome assembly GCF_000710305.1 of Buceros rhinoceros silvestris. Lineage (NCBI taxonomy): Eukaryota > Metazoa > Chordata > Aves > Bucerotiformes > Bucerotidae > Buceros > Buceros rhinoceros. The sequence continues at coordinate 24,726 of NW_010406628.1, read as the reverse complement.
TGTTTTCTTAAACACGTTGGAATTCTCCATTTTATCGATAAGGGATTTCTCTGCTGAGGCTCAAGGGGAGTTTTTAACCTTATTAGCTGTTTATTAATAGGTTGTATTAATAGTGGGTTAGTAAAAGTTTAGAGGATGGGAGTTTGCCCTGGATATCTCTGCAACAGTCTGGTGTCTGAAGAAAGTAAAACCACAACAACAAACCCCCCTTTTTTGTGGGTGTGCTATGTAACTCACTCCAAGAGCCATGCAGTAGGGTTTGGCTAGGAAGGAGGAATAGCAGGAGAAAAGGAGGATCTAAAGATTTTAATACAGGTCACCAGGATCAGGAAAAGCTTGCTGATGCACAGTGTCCCGAAGAGTGTGCTGGGCACCTTAAAGAGCTTGAAGTCCAAAGTAAATTTCAGAGGGATAGGACGTGAAGAGAGAAGAATGTGCATTTCAGCTTATTACTGTATTTATTACAGTTCTTTGACTATTGGCCATTTCTTGTGTTGTCTCTTAACAGACTTAAGATACGGTTTGAGTCACGCCAGACCAAAGAGGTTTAAAAATATACAGGTTAGCGAGGCAGGAGCATGTTCAGTGCAGAGCTGGACTTTTACTGTGGCTATGACCCAGCCTTAGATCTTGTCAGGCGGAGGAAGGTGCAGGTCCAGCCATGCCACTGAGGCAGGTTGTGTGGATCATCCCGATTGATTAACGAGAGTTGGAAAATACGATTTGCGGCAACCTGAGCCAAGTCTGATGCCTGCGAAGAATTGGTACCTTATGAGCAGAGAGGAGGAGATAGTCTGGCTATGATAGTGGTAGTGAAGTCAAAGTTTCTATGTTCCTTTTGCTCAGGATTATTGTCTGAATGCACAGAACGCTGAGAAAGGTAGATCTCAGGTGCTGGCAGGGGCCTGCTGCTAGATGAGGTTCATCCCAAGCACCACCTTTTTTTGTCAGTCACCAAGCTGCATTCTGTTTTGCCATGGAGGACAGCGCTGTACTCGGTGGCCGAGTGTCTGAATTGTAATCCTCACTGCTTTTGAATTTCTGTTATGCTTGTTGTCATTGCATCGGAAGTCCCAGGTTTGGCAAAACGCTCCACTTCTGGCCCTTACTGAGTGAATCTGAGTGCAAGTTACCTAACTGGGAAAGCTTTTCTCTCATTTCTCTTTGAAAAATTGCACTTGACTGAAAATAAAAGTTTAGGATGTAGATATTACCCTGGGCTGCCTTTTCTTGTGCGTGTGTATTGCTGGCTGGTACCTGTTGTAAAGTTTCCCGTTCTCTGTTTTTACAGGAGTGATAAGCATTTTCAGTAACCTCGTTGTGTTGGGCATCTTTATCAAGTACAGAGAGCTCCGGACAGCAACCAACGCAATTATTATCAACCTGGCCTTTACTGACATCGGAGTTAGTGGCATTGGTTATCCCATGTCGGCTGCCTCCGACCTGCATGGCAGCTGGAAATTTGGATACACTGGATGCCAGGTACTCCAATTCAGCCAGAGAAAAGGTTTCGAGCACTTAAAAGCAAATGGACAAATAAGCAGTAGCTCCACCTGATATTAATTCTTTTAAGAGATAAGATGGAGATGAAAAATTTGACTCTAGTCCCAAAGCTGCTGTTCTGTAATGTCAACAATTTCTGAATATCTGATTTCATGGGAATTTCATTCCAAACTTATAATCTGAAAACATTAAAATGTAACCTTATATTTATCAGCTAAGAGATTTAAAAATAGGCCTTGAAGAAGGCCTAGGAAATGAAATCCCCAGATGAGGAAGGTTGCAGTAGCACGTGCACATTTGGTGACTTATTTGATAGTTAAAAGACCTTGGACGTCGCTGCTGTCTTGATGATGAGCTTGGCAGATCTTGATGAGTGCTGCTTGGCAAATACGTGTGCTTTTGGGTGGGACTATTAGGATATCCAAAATGAAGGCCTGCAAGGCTTCTGGTATCCATTAAAAATTTAGTTTTAATAGCTAGTTTTAATAGCTGTCTATTTTTAAATATTGACTGAAAAATTGTTCTCCAGAGTAGAGCTGTGTTCTGTGACTTAAATCGACTTTTTAAAAAGACCGTTGGGCTTAAGTGCCGAGGAAAATGAGTAGTAATGTGAAGGCGTATGCTAAAAACGTGACTCAAGGAAAATATTAGCAACAGTGTACGTTTTGGACCTTTATATAATGGATGTTTATAACAATCTGGCATCACTTGGCTGAGTACAGTTCTTTCAAAATAAGTCACCGTTTGACAGGAAGCCTTGCTTTTAGTATCTTTGGATCTAGGCTGACTTGTAATGGGTTAAATTTTATGAGAAATCTCACTACCTATTCTTAAGGAGTTAAGATCACTCGAAGCACCCCTTGTGTCAGGCCTAAACCAAATGCATCCTGTGAACTGAGACGGCTGAATGTTATGTGGTTCTATCACAGCTGCTGGTGGCACGTGGTCTTGCGCAGGACACTGTATTTCTGGAGTACCAGTGGTTCCACAGCCCTCCCAGTCGTTCTCCCTGGTCAGGCTGACCATGGAATGACTGGGCAGATACATCTGGAGAATGTTGGGATTGCAGCATATGTCACCCTGATATGACACATGTGAAAATGAAGACCAGTGGGGAAAATTGGTGCACTCTATCTGTGAAATAAATGTACTTATAAAACAGAGGAAAGAGTCCCTGTTCAAGACCTCACATTTGCTAAAGCCGTAACTTTTTTGATTCATCAAAAGCTCTTCATGAATTGAATTGAATTGAAACATGAACTGAATCCCCCCAGCCTTCAAATTCTCTCTCTCCGAATCTCAAAATTTACTTACTGAAGTATGGAGGTTTTTTGCTTTTTAGACAACTGCCCTTAGGATTTCTGATGTGCGCACAAGCAAGTTGCTTTCGAAATGTTTGATTTTAGATGAACCAGCTTCAAATTGTCTGCATTGAATTAGTTCCTTTGATACCTTGCTTATGGAAGAGAACACTGGCTGAATGTGATGGCTCATGGTGCCATTGATTCAGGCCACAAATTTGTGCTTGTACCTTCGAAAGATTTCTCATAAGGGGTTGGTTTGTTTGTTTGTTTGAATTTCAGATCTATGCTGCCTTAAATATCTTTTTTGGGATGGCGAGTATTGGTTTGCTCACTGTTGTTGCAGTTGACCGTTATCTGACAATCTGCAGACCTGATATAGGTACTGTACTGGAAAAGAATTGTTCCCTGTTGTGTTTCTATGAAATAGAAGTTAATTATATTTTTTTCTTATGAATGACTCCATAATTACAGTGCTGGGCATAATCTGAATTTAGTACTTGGCATGGATGATACTGCACGTGAAAGTGAAAATTCCACAATTAGGCTGTTATTCTGTTTATATGTGTATTTTCATGGCTGTTCCCAGTCTTTAGAAGGCCACATCCATACACAGAAGCACATGAAAATCCTCTAGCTGTGGAGGTTTTGACCTCTGTGAAGCGGGTGCGGGCCTCTGGTGTTGTGTTAACGCTGTGCGGGGTTCTTTTCTCTCCCCACTGTTACAGCTGTATTGTAACAGTTAATTCCTCCGCCCCTGCAGTCATGCAAAGATGTACTTGAATGCACTGTTGCGTAATAAGCTTTCCGGCGTGGGGTTAGGATCAGGTATTGCCTGATGCTGGGAGTTGGAATGGGTGATGGTATTTAAGTGGCAATAAAAGCTTGAGGTGTAGTTCAGCGGTATGAAACAGGTGCAATACCGTATTCGGGCACTTTGAAAGGATCATTATTAACCTGGCATGTGCTTGCTGGAAGTTCTTTGTCATTCTAGCCAACACTGGAAAGAAGCAAAAGATGACGATGGTTTGTGATTGTATGTGCTTGGCCGCAGGAAGAAGAATGACTGCCCGTAGCTATGCCGCTCTAATCCTTGCTGCTTGGATAAATGCAGTCTTCTGGGCTTCCATGCCTGCTCTAGGCTGGGCTAGCTACGCTCCAGATCCGACTGGAGCAACGTGCACAGTAAATTGGCGGAAAAATGACGTGTAAGATTCCCTTTCACCCTTTGTTTTAAATTTGCTGTCTCCTTGAAGGCTAAGATTATTTAATTCGCTACTATATGAGCATAACTTCTTTCCGAAGTAGGAAACCTAGTTTATAAAAATAATTGGAAAACAATAGAAATAGTATAAGGCAAGCCGAGAAAAAAATAGGAATTGGGCCATGCTTGAAAACAGCAAGACTTGTAGTTGCCAATAAAAAAATTAAAGCTAAAGAAAAATTTCCTAATTCTTTAAAAGTTTGCTTTAAATTTTAATAATCAGATCAAAATATGGAGTTCTTTAGTAACTTTTCCTGGATGGCTATTTGTAAGTTACTGTGTTTTGTTTTTCTGTCTTGTCAGGTCCTTTGTTTCCTACACAATGAGTGTAATTGCTGTTAATTTTGTTGTACCCTTGACAGTCATGTTTTACTGTTATTACAAAGTTTCCCGGACAATGAAACAGTATGCCAGCAGTAACTGCCTGGAGAGCATCAATGTAGATTGGTCTGACCAAGTAGATGTGACAAAGGTATGGTAAATGAGGGTATGTTTTGTTTCAAGCACGTTCTTTAGTGTTAAAGTCTTGTGGGCAAAGGAGCAGTGCAGGCTTTTAAGTGTTTCTGTTTCCTACATTCCCCCTTTTCCTTTCGTACTAAGTATTAACTGAAATTTAGCTTTGGTGAAAACTCTTCGCTTAACTTCCAACACTAGATTCTTTACTTTTGGCCTAATACTCTTTCCAGGTAAACAACTAATTTGAAGGCTGGGAACAATGTGAATTTTCCTCGTCTCTGTCCCCTGTCATTACATAGGAATGTACCTCAGACGTGTCCTAGGAGGACTTTTTCTGTCTGGAGAGTCCTTAGAATTTTGGCTAGGTTCACGGGTGTATCTGGTCCGAAATGGAATGATGATTTGAACTCATGACCTAGAAATGAAAGTACTTTTCCAAGCTCCCCAGCTGCATGTTTCCAATCCCTTGTTCTTTTCAGTCTGTTGAGCTTATCTCTTTCTTACGTAAACGGTAGCAAATGTGAGTTACCACGTGAAATGGTATATCCTTCCTGGAAGGCTGACATTCTTCTAAGATAAGTAAAATCTTTGAGAAAGCTTGAAGCTCACTAGCTCGTTCGATTTTGTGGAAAGATATGATTTATGGTTGGGCATGATAAAAATGTGAGAGTATTGGGCACAAGATTATGTACTATGCTTCTGAATTACTTACCAATGCAGACGTAACATTTCTTGGAATTGCTAAATTCTGAAAAAATGGTATTTTTACCTAAAAATAATGATTAGAACATTTTGCTCTTCTGAAGAACTTTCAGAATGCTTGAAACTGAGTATTTAGTTATAAATTTAGACTCACATTTGGGAAGAAAATGCATTTTTCCTGTTTTGTAGTTGAAGACACGGAGGGATTTTTTTTAAAGGAAAAAATCGAAGCTTTTGATCTAAGCAATATCCTTCTATAGAATTGGGCTGTTTGCTTTTTCACAAATTAGCATCTTCTAAGCCTTCTGCATACCAAACATACTTCTAAACAAAAGGGTTCGTTCTTTCTTTACATCGTTATCAATAGGTATTGTGTCCTAGAACACTTATTTTCTTTTATTTAACTGTACCATAGTTAAGCCTTAGAAAATATTTATATTAACAGCCTTATTAAACGTTTGGTTTAAATTTTTTTTTGTAGATATTTATTGTCTGTAGTAGCATCCCCGAGTGACCTGTTATGGTGATCGTAATTCATGTGTGAAGTCCTCTCTGGCCATTTAAACTTCTGATGGTAAATTTGACACGATCGGTAGTGCTGATTGTGAAGGAAGATTGTGTGTAATGAAAGCACATCTCACTGTCATGTATTTTGGCATGCTGTTACATTGAACCCCCAAAGCGAGGTTTCATTACAACCTGTCAAAATTTGTCAGGTGTGCTTGTTTACATGCTGTTACTTGGTTTCGGATAGCTCTTATTTTCACACAGATGCATGCGCTTTTGAGGTTAGGTTGTGAGGTCTTCATCTTCGGGTAATACTGGTTATGTGTCTGTTCCTCTTGTTTTACAGATGTCTGTTGTGATGATTGTAATGTTCTTGGTGGCATGGTCTCCGTATTCCATTGTGTGTTTATGGTCTTCCTTTGGAGACCCAAAGAAAATTTCTCCTGCAATGGCCATCATAGCTCCTCTATTCGCAAAATCTTCCACATTCTATAATCCCTGTATTTATGTCATTGCAAACAAGAAGTAAGTGTTCCTAATTTAGTACTAGTCTACTTCATGATTTTAGAGTATCATCTAAATACAGAAGGATCGTCTATAAAATATGCCAAACTGATTGGTGAAGAGGTCAAGTGGTAAGCCACCGTTATTTTACCAAAGATGACCTTTTGGACAGGGAAGTCTAGAAGAAATTTCTTTTGTCATCATCAGAACATATTGAATTGATGAAAATTCTTGAGAACACATTAGTGCAACTTTTTTGTAAGACAGTTTCAAAAGTCCCTTTGTGGTTTCTCAGAGGGACTCGTTACAGAATTTGAGTTGCATCTGCAGTAGGCTGGTTTTAACGACTGTGGCCAAAATGTGTGGCAGCTTAGTGACATGTAACTTCTGTAGATCTCCTTGCTTGATTTGGAATGTGTCATAGTCTGACTGGTTAGGATGGATTGACACTTTTCATTCAAGTAAATAAGCTAAGCCTATTCTTTTGCTTTGAGCAAGCATATCAAATGCTCTAAACCAGCCAGTGCTTCTGACTGAGAACTGGGCTTTGCAAAGAGGCATCCTTCCTTTTCCCACTACCAACCTAGAAGCAGAGCCTGTGATCTCTGTTTAGGTGAACTTCTCTGAACCTGCCAAGTTGATGAAAATCCATCTTGTTTCTTCCCCATTCTGTACATTCATCTTCTGTTGCGGCTATACCCTGTCCTGTGATATGCAAAAGCTGCTGTGGCCCCTGTTGTAGAAGAAACGCTTATTCCTCTTCATGGAGGTGAAAAAGACTCAGGTCCTTTTGAATTCCAAATACACCAATTTTTATTAAGTAAGTTTTACTAAAATTGAAAACTGTTGTAATACTTAAGGCCACGTTACCCAGTTTTCCTTTGTATTTGGTTCTCTAGCTAATGATCTTTCTCCTTTCTCTTTCTTGTCCCTTGCAGGTTTCGGAGGGCGATCCTGGCGATGGTGCGATGTCAAACAAGACAAGAGATAACTATAAACAATGCCTTGCCCATGAGTGTATCTCAAAGACCACTGACAGCATAGAACTCACGTCAATTGCCTGCATAAGTTACATCAAAAGGAGTGAAATCTGGGTTAATCAATCTTTTGGAAGATTAATCTTTTGAAATAATAATCTGCCCCAGCCAGCCAGCCAGCTGTTTTCTGTTAATTGCAGTAATCTTTTTAGATAGGTTAAAAAGACAAGACAACAAAACCCACTAAGACTTTAGTTTTTGATAGTGAGTTTGATTGGCCCACTATGCCTGTCCCGAATAAAAAAGGCTAGTGAAGTGGTTACTGTGACTCTTGCAGGGTTGGACAAGGTGACACAGGGACTGGGAGAGTCTGAAGCAGGAGGTACTTAGGTTCAGTAACCTAGATTTTGCTCCTGTAATTCCTTTCATTAATTACTTTTCCTCAACTTCCCTTTAAAGTTTCCAGACTTGAAATATTCTTAATCCTCCCTGTGTGAATATGTTTCTATGCCAAGTGTCTGTGTTGATATGCTTTGCAAAGTTCTGTTTCTATGAATATGTTATCAAAATATTGTCAAAGCCAAGAGAACCTGTTATCAGCTTTTAGTATTTTAAAGGAGTTTCAGGATATTTAATGTATTTTTAAAGTTTTGGCTCGCACAACCAAACGAACTTGTAGGAAAGACAGGTTTTTTTTTTTTTAGTAGTAGTACGTTTCTAGTGCTTGAGGCTGCACAGCAAATCCTGAAAATGAGACAAAATGCACCCTAAAACTTGACACTTGGGAGGCACTTATAACTGACTAAATATTTATGGTAATTTCTTATAATTTCTAAGTCAATCTCATGGTTATATAGATGTGTTATGTAATTTTAAAAAAATACCTTTGGCGATGTGAGCAATGGATGTATTCAGGGTGGAGAAGGTGACTGTGTATAGATCTATTTACGAATGGTACTATATGTCCTCTTGATTCTCAAGTTTTGAGAATAAATATTATGTATGCATGCATCTGAAGTTTGGCTTTGCAATGTGTAACTTATTTAAAATGTGTGTGGTTTTTTGGGTTAAAACCTGTTTTTACAGGATTTTTTAAAAGCTCTGGAATCTAAGCTTCTTATTAATTTACAATTTTTAGTATTAAAGAAAATGCCATGCAGTTACCTCCTGCTGTGCTAGATTTCCTTCAGGAACCTTGGAACACTTCATGGACAGTAACTAATGCATTGCCTCTTTGAAGGAGCAAAGAGATATTTTATTACATACTGACCCTACAAGCTACATACTGAAGTAGCCTTGAAAGGAGCTGGATATGATTTGACAAAGTGTGTGTTCTGACAGAATAAAGAATGAGCCGGTTTAGCTGATCCCTTTCAGGACACTTTTGAAGGTTAAGCAACTACAGCTCTCGGCTAATCTGATGTAATCTGCTGTTACTAAATGGATGTCTCCATTCACGTTTGTAGCACACTGCACATGAGTGCCTAGGAATAAAGTTTTCATTTTTTTAAAAATACTGGTTCTGCTGGGTGGAAGCCATGTATCTGTTTATTTACTTCTACCTCCTAGTGAACTGCTTTGCAGAAGCGCATGGTTTTTGTCCTTCACAATGCACTTGCGTTTACCATGGCAGAAGTGATGGCACCGGAATGAGGTATGGATTTGATTATTTGTTATACAAGGCAAGGCAATTTATAAGGAAAAGGCTTGAAGAAACTGGAAATAACGTTCTCATGCATTGCAAATGAGTTGTAGCGTAGTTGAAATAAAGGCATATTTTACATGGGCACTCTGTGGCTAGCAGTGTTGCTGAACAGGGGCAGATGGTGATTATGGCTTTGTACTTAGCAAATAGCTGCTCTAAATCTTCAGGTTTTGCAGAAGCTGGTTTCTTTTTGCTCTGCGATTTTCCTACTATTGTAATGTTCTTTCTACAAACTAGTAATCTACTGCAAGGTGGTTCTGGTTTAAATAAACACGGTAGTTTATTCTTTTTTAATCTGCAGGAAAAGAGGTTAATTTGAAATTTGATGATCTGGGTATTGTCATGGCATTTTTGGGAGATACTCTTTGTCATTGCTACTTATTGTCAGAACGTCTAGTATAAAGCTGCATGAGGAAAAAGTAAAATAGAGGAATAACAGAGAAAAAGGGGAGAATATTAAAGATAGGCTTGTTGAGGGGAGGGGAAACTTCAAGCTAATATGTGCAAACAGTGTTTTGCAAAGAAATGAAAACATACTGATTCTTGAAAAAGCTAAGGAAATCCCATTTCACTGACATCAATGGGAGCAGGAGGTTCTTGGCACCTCTAAAAAGCAGGTAATTTCTACGCAGACACCAGAAAGAGGGCTAGAAAACTCTCCGTTAGAGAAATATGCTAATGTTTTCATATTTCAGTCTATTCTGAAAGGTAAATATAGACAAATACTTTGAATCTTTTTCATGCAGAAAAATTAGAAATGAGTAATCCATGGCTTCTGTTTTTCGGTTGTCAATAGAATGATAGACAGAAGATGTTGTCTACATGCTTTAGACCAAAGCAAATCTAGATTTCCTGTGAAAATATCATTGCTATTTTGTATTATTCTCCTTTTTAGAAAATCCACGTTTGTCTTTTAATTCTTAAATGCAGAGAACTTTCTGGATTTGCTGTTTATTCTCTAGAGAGTAATATCATTTGCATTTAAATCTGAAATACAAATTTCTGACAAAGAAATGCTGATATTGGTCTCCCCTCTTCTTATTTTTATGCGAGGTCTGTGCTCTGTAATGATCCTGACATGTACGAGATCCCTGTGAATGTTCCTGTTGACACTGTAAAACTTCGTATAGAGAAAACTGTCATACGAAGGATTCCAACTGAAGCCTTCTACTACCTAGTAGATCTCAAATACCTGTGGGTAACTTACAACTGTATAGCCAACATTGATATCAGCAGTTTCTACAACTTGAAACAACTGCATGAGCTGCGGCTGGATGGCAATCTGCTCTCGACTTTCCCTTGGGAATCGCTGGCAGAGCTGCCCAACCTGCGGACTCTTGATTTACACAACAATAAAATGACCAGCATTCCGGCTGATGCTGGCCGCTACCTGAGAAACCTCACCTACCTGGACTTATCCAGCAACAAGCTCACCACCTTGCCGTCAGACTTGATGGACATTTGGCCTCCCTTCTCAGACGCTGTCGTGTCGAAGAACACAGACATTCTGGTGACCCAGAGAGTCATTTTGGGTATGTTAAACAGCCTGTCTCGTTCTTAATTAAAACGTACCTAAGTGTTAAGGTGCCAGTGAGAGCAGGTAGGGGACAGCCTGGGACTCAGGAGAGTGAGTTTTATCCAGGTCAGTCTTCTGGTTTGCTCTGTGATTATTTATTGTTTTCTGTTGGTGGCAGAAAATTATAAAGAGAAGGTACTGATCACCATGCATCTTGTTATCTCAAGGGCACAACACTGAAGTAAAATCTATGAGATTACCGTCTACAGGCATACAGCCACGTGGAGTATTCGGTACCCATAGAAATGCAAGGCTTTCGAAAATGGTGTTTCTGGTGATGTTTCCCTCATCACTGCGTGTGGTTGCAACTGCAAGCATGTCTGCTTGCTACTGTTTTTTCCAGTAGTTCACAAGCCAAACAAGTAGCTGGAGCTGATGCTTGTATGAAGCCTGTCCTGAGACACAGTGCTGCAGATAATCTTGGTGGCTGAAAAGAGGCAACTCTGCTCTCATCACGACCCTTGTTGACTTTGCTTTGCTCCAAAGCTGACTGATTTTTCAGAAGTTTTTCCCAATTTACATGTTGAATATGAGAAAGAGAATAGGAATCTGATCCCTACAACTCCTTAGTACATCTTACAGTATTTAAGGCAAGTATATAAGAATAGTTTGGCCAGACTCTTCTTTTTTGTTTTCATAATTTTATTTTGCTTACACTTTCTCTCCACTTCCTAATCTTGCATGTAACCCCTTTCTCTTCTGCAGTCTCAGAACATGGCTGGAATAGCTCTATCAATAGCGCTCTCTTCTGTCACTGTTTGTGTATGAGTGCATGTTTTGACCTGTTTTATACTATAGTGTAGCAGGTGGAAGGGAGGAAAATGAGCTGTATCTCCCTACCACAGGAGTTCTACACCCACTTTAAAGTCTGTGCTGCATCTGTACTGCCCAGTATGTCCAATTTGTTGATCTAAAACCCCACCGTTCATTTGTTCAGCTATTTTGTTTCACAGCAGAAGCTGCAATTTGAAACTCTCATTCAAATGAGATTGTATGTAAGTAACTTAACAGATACAAGTTGGCTGAACAAGTTCCTCACACACGTGGTAACTGTAGGTTTGTAGTATTAATAGGATCTTCATTTATTCAGGATTAAAAAAGAAAAAGCTGTAAAAGTAAGTCCAGCTCAGTACTGCTTTCCCTGTCCCCACACTGAAGGCTACAGGAGGCAGTAAAGTAGGAGCTGACTGTGCTAGATCTAATCCTCCTGATGATCTCATGTGGGAGTCCCAGAGGTTATTTGGTTTCCTTGTCTCACATAGCCCTCAGCACTTAAAACCCAAACCAGCTGGCCAAAACAACCCCCCAAAACCCCTAAACTACACACTCTTTTCTCCTACAATTCCCCTTGGCAACCATCTGCAGGCTTTGTTGGTGCATGCACTTCGACAGCCTCCTCTAGTCCTGGAAAACCCTCTAGTGCCAGCATTGAGTTCTCTAAAGACTTGGGATGTGACCTTTGGATCGTTTTCATTTATGAAATACAACCGGGTTTGAACAGAGCTCTCCGGAGGGGAACACACACTGGGGTCGAACAGCACCTTCCTTGCCTGTTTTTTGAGCATTACATGCTGAGGGAGGCTCTCTGCAGTCACGGTAGATTTGGGTCTGAGAATGCAAAATGCCAGGTAGTGCTTTCATTGTGTTGTGTTGAGTAAATCCGTCACAGGTAAGCTGTGAATAGTTAGCTGAGTTTTCTTTCATTGGTATCGTAGTCTTCTGATGAGTATATTGCAATGCAGGCAGACAGTGCTTGCTGTATCATAAAATAAGGAAGAATCCCCTCCCTCTGGAGATTAGGAAGTGCAGTGATCTTTATGGTCATGAGTTTTTTTGAGAAGCTTAATTAGTCTCCGTTAAGCGTTGTGTTTTTTTTATTGTCTGTATTACTGGAGCTTATGAAGTTGTAGTTGTGCCACTCACGCTCATTGGCAGAAGCTCATCCTTAGGCTGCTGCTGAGGGACTGTTACAAAGCAGCTGTTTTTCAGGAATGAATGCTTGATAGAAACTGTCAGACTAGAAATATGACCTAGGAGTTGAGTTGTCTCTGTACTGCTCCAATCACAGGAGATGCTGGCTTAGAACAGCAGGAGCAAGATGTGCTCGGTGGCCTTGCTTTCTCTCTGGCACCCCTCCTGTCTCTACCAGGATTGCTGGAGCCTGAGGGAGGAGAAACAGATCCCATAAATCCTCTCCTCCTCTGAGGTGGAGATGAGGATCACAGAGGTGCGTGCTCAGGAAGGATTTTGTAAAGGCCTCTAGTCTGCTGGGATGCAGGTCAGATGAACCAAACTGGGTGGTTGTTTTAAGTCAGTTCTGTTCTTAAAACCTGCTGCCAGCCCATTCTAGAGCCTTCTCTGGTAACCTCTTCCAGCGCTTATCTATCAGGATAGTGAGAAAGTTTCTCTTAATATCTAACCTCAATCTCCCTTACTGCAAACTAAGCTGATTACCGCTTGTCCTAGATGAGATGGACCTACAGAAAAACTAATTACCATCTCTTATGGTAATCTTTCATACATTTTCCTTCCTTGTTTACTGCCTTGGCTAATAACACCATTTCTTTCACCGGTTTCTTACAGACTGTGAGGTTTGTTTTGTTTTCATTTTCTACCATAGTTACTGGTTTCCTTTGGACTCCTTTGCGCTTTAAAGAAGCAGGTTTCCCTTAAAATGTGATGCCCACAGCTGCATGCTTTGATGCTCAGGAGTGTTCTGTGTGCTCCAGCTGTTCTCTGTGGGAGCCTTCAGCCTCACCTATGTGCCTGCACAGAATGGTAACTGCAGCTAGAGCTGTGCTAGAAGCTGGAACCCAGAGCAAAAAAATGCTGGTTTTTGTCTAGTTGGGAAAACCGCAGACAGATTCTACTCGGTGTGAGCAATTATGGGTTGAGCTGGCTTCTCTCCTAGTTCCAGCAAAACAAGGTTGTCACTTGTTTTTAATTAACCAGATCAACAACAGCAAAGCCCCAAACCCAGATGTTTGTGCGTATGTGTTTTTCAACACCAGGAGGCAATTTTATCTCCAGTGCCTTGACTGAGCATCAAGAAGGTTGCACATAAGAGAAAGTTCAGGTTCCCCATGTTTACTCCAAGGACTCTTGGAGGAGCCACGGACGACTTCTGCCAGGGGTCTGGCAGGTTAGCATCTCCGTATTCCGATTCATAATCTCTGACTTAGAAGTTTGGTTTTTTTCGTTACCTCCTACTGTATAATGTTCCTCCATGTGGACACTGTGCTAAATGAAAGAGGGCCAGGGAATGATTCCTGACCCTGGGGCCAAGTGGCTCACTCTGGCTCTCACCCGCACAGTTTAGGGCCAGCTCTCTTTAAAGCCGACTGGCTGTTATACACTTTGTAAGATTTAGCCCTTGGTTTCCTGTGGGCTCTGCAGGATACCGCAGTGACTCTAAAATGTAACTGTGTGGGTGAGGGTGTTTTTTCTTCCATTCAAACTGCCTGAAGTGATGTGAGAGTTGCCTTGCAACCCATATAATTGTGCTTTTGTCATATAAAATAGCAAGGGTATGTTGTGTGCTGACAGGCACGCAAGATAATTTAGAGATGCAAATCCTGCTGCACTTATATTGGGGGCAAAACCAGGAGAGAGATAGCTGTCCTTGGTGTGATCCCATCCAGAAGTCTTTCAGGGAGCTACGCCTCAAGTGCGAACTGTCCCTGGAGCCGCGTCTGGCTTTGTTTTGGAGAGCACCCTTTGGAAGAGTTCAAAACAAAGCTGTGGAGCGAGCTGAGAATTGAGCTGTGAAAATGATGGAGTGACCAGTGTGTGAGTTAGTCTGGCCCTCTCTTGGTTATGTCTGGAGCCTAATACTTTGTTCCAAATCACAGCTAAGTTTCAGCATTGGCTGCTGTACAGAGATTGAAATTTCTGGCATGAATGATGGCAGTAGCATTTTCCATATGGAAAATTGAGTCTAGTGATTGAGGAACAGAGGAATGCAGGACGTGATAGAGTGGCAGATAGATGAGATCTTGCCTCTGTTGCATGTAGAAGTGCCAAAAGTTTGAAATGCTGCTGGTCCCTCAGGCTCCCAGCTGTTATGCTGGGCCATTGGGTAGATGCTGCTTTTTCTGTAACCGCTCCCTAGCAATCACTGTGTGTAGGAAGCACTGGGACACACTGGAGGAGGTGGGCTTTACTGTGTGGAAACATAGATCAAAAATTTTGTAGCTTTCAGCTGGAAGAGAGCCTTGAGTAGGCTGGCCCAAGCTGTGGTGAATGTTTCCATTGGCCCAAAACGTGAATATTTCACATAATGCCGTTTTACAGCGACTGAAAAGCAGTGTTTGGCAAGTTATTATCTGAGACTGGTTACTGATTTACAAAGGAAATTTCACTTGTAGCTGCTTTGAATGCTGAAGTCCATATTGACACAGCATGGGGAACCCCTGCTTACTGAGAAGACTGAAAAAATGTGCATGCACAGGCACACATATACAGTTATTTGCTGTTGTACAGACAAGCATACATATAAACATGCTAAATCTAGAATAAATGAAGGTTTGCAGAGCATTCTATAATTCCTATTTAATGTCAAAATACACTGCCTTGGTATATTGCAATGCATAAATATTTATCAAAATTTGTTTTGCCTTGGTTAGTATTTCTTTCTCAAGTCAACAAACTGCCTTAATATTTCTACAAAATAGTCCAATAAATAAATAAATACTTGGTGTTCCCTCAGATACACATGCCATTGGAGACTTAGCATTATTTTTATTTTCTCTTCAGAAATTATTTTCCTAAGGGGATTCCATCTCATCCCTTCATTAAGGCTGCCCATTTTTTCCCAGGTTTGGTTTTTTTTTTTTCATTTTTTAGCAGTTTCCATTTTTCCCCCCTTTTAAAACAGTTTCTATATTTTTTCAGATGTGTTTTCTCACTTTTATAATCTTGTAAACACAGGGTGTTACATTTCTCTTTGTAGTTTGGGAACTAGGTTTACATTCCCATTTCTCTTCTCTTCAATAGCTAACTGAAGTTTAATCAAATTCAGTGTTTTATCCTTGATTCCAGCTCAATAGTGCTTTTATCTTTTCATCGCTTGATGACTTACAATGGCTGTGCAAGTTTACTAAAACCAATGTGAATACTGTTGGATATTGGCAAGATATAGATAAATAGAAGGGATGAGCCGTGGAGGCAAGGAAAAAACTTCTGGATGTATTATGTGAGTTTATATAAAAGTTCTTCTTCTTTAGCCAGTTCCTCTGGGCAGCAAGTTGCGTGAATGGGATGAGGTGACTAAATGAAATAACTCTTTGCATTAAAGCACAGAAGTGTTCAGTCTTCTGGGACTAGAGCTTTCTTCTGCAGCTGGAACCAGGTCTTCAGAACGATCTGAGATGATCAAACCTGTGTCCCAGTATGGACTAAATAACCATCCAGTCCAAGGACAATCCGTCTGTGCTTTGTCATTCCTTCTATTTTGTCAATTTCTGATAGTTATCATAACAATTTTGGGTCGCCTTTGTGACGCTAGGAGATTATGAAAGCCATGTATATACATATATTAGAAAAAATTCCTTCACCAAAAGGGTTGTCAGGCACTAGAACAGGCTGCCCAGGGAAAGCGATTGAGTCACCATCCCTGGAGGTACTTAAGAAATGTGTAGACATGGCACTTAGGGACAAGGTTTAGTGTTGGACTTGGCAGTGTTAAGTTTATGGATGGACTTGATGATCTCAAAGGTCTTTTCCAACCATATGATTCTATTTCTATAATTCTATTTTAAAGGCCTTTGAGTACTGCTAGTAGTATTAGAAACATGAATAAAACCCATCCTTTCCTGCAGTAAAGCTTGTAGGATACAGAGAGATCGCAGAAAAAATGTTTTCAGTAGCGTTCAATTTAAGGGAGAATCTGCTGCCTGGTATGTGTGCTGGGAACTCTACTGTGCTGCAAACCTGTCCTGATTAACGCTGTGGACCCCGAGTTCTTGCCTTGCCATGTGCTTGTAGGACAACTCCCCATTCTTCTGTCCTCGAGACAGCACAGAGGCTGCGCAGGGAGTTCGCATGCATCTTAGCAGCATTTATTTAGGAAGAATGGCAGCTGAGGCCAAGGCCTTGTTTCAAGGGGATCCCGTCTTCCCTCTTACACCTTAGGGGAATTTAATTTTCAAATACTCATATAGTCTCTTTCTTAACACAGGGAGGAAAATTGGCACCTTATAAAAAAGTCAGAATGAAAAAAACTATTTTACAGGAATATTGTCTCCTAAATACAAACTAAGGCTTGCCCAATTTAAAGGATGAGTACAGAATTTTTATGAACACAAGCAGCTGATATGCCTAGATATGTGGAAAATGTTGGATGCTAACTCTTGTGAATATATGTGTGAAGTTCACAGGAATTTTTTTGTGCATTTATTTTCCGTTTTATTTTTTCTTTAAGGAAAAGCAGTTGCTGATACAGTTGCCTTGATTTCTCCTTCTCCATTCCAGTGGGCAATAAAGTAGTGAATCGATGCAAAATCGCTTATGTCTGGAATGAGTGAAATTGGATTGTGATGTCAAAGTCATGGAATCTCTTCAGGTCAAGTCTTGTTTTAAAGAGCAGGGATTAATTGGGGTTTACCACAGTTTTAACCAATCACTGCCATTGTGCTTAAAATAACCTAATCTTTGTCAGGCAATGAAAGAAAGCAGTAGTTAATTATTCAAGTATTTTCTCATCTACAGGTGAGACTTCCAGAGAAGAAAAAAAGCAGAATTTTTATATTAGCTGTTTTGATAATTCCTAAAATTACTCACTAAACAATATTAGCAGGTGTTTCAGGTTTTTTCTTTCAATTTTGATTTAATTAATATGACTTGTCTGTTGCACTAGTCAGTTCTTGCATATCATCCCTCATTTCAGACTGTAAGTTTTGTTTATTGTTAATACTTGAAAAAAAAATGAAGAAGGGATGCTTAATAAGAAAATATTTGAACTGGTAAGTGAGATGCTGTGTGGTGTTTTACCTGGTAAAGCTGCTGTTGCTCTATGAAGGTTAACACGGTGGAGTAATCGATACCAGCTGAGGATTTAAATATATTCCTCAGAAATGGCTACTCTCTTTCACCATAAAAAGTTCACCGAGAGAGAGAAGCCTCTCACTCTAAAAGACTTTGGAATCAAGAAGCAAATGTTATGGCCTCTAACAGAAGAGGAGAGATAGTGTTCTTGTATGCCATCGTACAAATATTGTAGTCATTGGCTTTTTTCAGGATTCTTCCCATTTTCTACTCTTCTGCTATTGCTTTTGAATGTATTTCAGAGGTTGTCCTGAATTGAAGCCAGATATCTAAGAATATTGGTATAGTCCGGAGCCAGATATGGATTTTATTGGCCTAAAGCTTTTTCTCCTTAACCTTTATCCTTTTTTCAAGGGGCAGAGATGTTGATATACGCTCTAAACCCTTAAATCGTCATCTTCTCTGCAAGCATTGAAAAAAGGGTCTGAGCAGATCAAACTGTAAGATCCCAAAGGACTGAGAGCAGAGGAGAGTGACGGGATGCAATAGCCTGAGAAGCTCTCTTTCCGAAGGCACAGGCAGGTGAAAACACGTCATCAGCCTTAAGACATCACTTCAAAATGTTTTTTCCTAGATAAATAGCAAAGTTAAGTAAAGGCAGTTCCAGTATCTTGCTGCGCTCCTGTAAACTTCTGCGAAGAAAAGGTTTAGCTTAGTAGACATTAATACTGTTCTTTGTCACCTCTGCAAAAACTCCCCCACCAATCAGCCTAACAAAAAAAAAAAGTAAATTGAAAAAGATTAACTCAGAATAGGTCCATGGTTTGCCTTGATTGCTCTTGCTGGTAGTCACGCGTCATATTGTAATCAAAATATCCATATATTGCCTGACAACATTTTTGTTGTTGTTGTTTCTTTCCACTCTTCCCTCCCTGCTTCAGGTTTCCAGGACAACCCCTGGTTTTGTGACTGTCGCATTTCAAAGCTAATTGAGTTTTCCAAAATTGTGGACAACTCAGTTGTACTTCTTGATCCATTGGTTTCCTGTAGTGGACCTGAGAGCCTGGCAGGAATCTTGTTCCAGAGAGCTGAGTTAGAGCAGTGTCTTAAACCCTCCGTGATGACGTCTGCGACAAAAATCACTTCCCCACTTGGGAGCAACGTTCTGCTTCGCTGCGATGCGACTGGGTACCCAACACCACAGCTTACTTGGATGAGGTCAGACAATATTCCAGTGAACTATACAGGTATAACTGCTCTTCTATAGGGAATGGGAAAGCCTGAAATTGTTGGGTTGCTTTTGCTTTGAGACCATTGTAATGAGAAACAATGGAGCAGGTATTGCACCAAGCTGGCAGTTGTATCTGTGTTGTATGTGTTATGAAATTCTTTGCCTAGGTCTTGGTCTGAACAGGTCCTACAGACTGTTGTGATTCTGGGTGTGGTCTGTAATAAGAACAATGTGCGTGGAGGGGGGAAATGGATGAATTAGGGGAAGGATAAAGGAAAAGGGAGGCTGGGATAGTTGGGTCCTAACTCAGAAGCTGAAAAGCAGAAAGGAGAATTCAGTACTGGAATCTCCATTTTGGTTCAAAATGTTTGTGTTAAAAAAGCTAGTGAGGCCATAACTGAGCCGCTTAGAAGTCAGCATTGTAAACAGGATTTTCCAAAATCATGCTTTTATGTTATTTGCAAATGTTTATTGTTTATCATTCTAGCTGCTGTGATAGATATTTATGCAGTAACTCAAACATAAAAAAAAATGTTTCTTGCTAATGCCAAGTAGTTAGCGGTTATCTCAGATCATAGGTCTGAGGAGTGAAATAGTCAAAATACCAAAATATCTTAAGACAAAGGTAACTTCCAAAAATGCTTTAACTGGCTAGTGTGTTCACTGTCACTTGAAGTCAGTGAGACTTGTATTTCCTAGTCACGTAGCAGCTTTATGACATCTGATTTCTCTTTGTGTGGTTTTGTTTTATTTAGTGAAACTGCAAATTACATTGTAATTCCTCCAGACATTCAATTCCATTTTGAACCAAGTCGAACACTTTCCTGCAGTTGTATAACATGGCAGGGAGTTTCATAGTTTGTGCAGGGGGTTTGGTTTCATGGGTTTTGATTTTGTTTTTTAAAGTTTAATACATGTGATTCCTTCTGGCAGAAAAAACTTACAGGAAGATGTAGTCTAATAATGTTTACTTCCTCTTTAGCTCCTTTTAATAATGTTTTGCTCTTTGCCTTTTCTTGTAGTAATTCAAGAAACGCCTGGAGAAGGTGTCAGATGGTCCATAATGAGCTTAACAGGAATTTCTTACAAGGATGCTGGAGAGTACAGATGCAAAGCCAAGAACTTAGCAG
>NW_010406628.1:0-4817 GCF_000710305.1 Buceros rhinoceros silvestris | reverse complement strand
GCAGGAATGTCAGAAGCTGCTGTTACAGTCACAGTGGTTGGTGTAGTTACAACAACTGTGTCACCACAAAAGTATGGAAGAAAACAAGAGGCGGAGAGACAGAATACCACTCAGGAGGAACCTAAGCAGGAACCCGAGAGGACAACCACACCTCTTCCCACCGCACCAAGCACCACAGCACTGGTTAGCACTGAAAGATCAACGAGCATCAGGTTTACTGACAAGAAGCAATCAAGGCCTGTGTTTGATGGAAAGAAAAACTCAAAGGCAGTGACAAATGGAAATAAAAAGCAGATTGGGGAGATAAGCAAGAAAGGTGAGGAGATTCCGTTGAATACAGCAGGTATGGCTGAGCAAAATGTCACTGTAAAGAACCTAAGAGTGATCAGTGAAACTGATGAAAGAGTGACCTTAACTTGGAAAACTGTCAATGCCACAAGCAACTCTGCGGTGACTGTGTTATACTCAAAGTATGGTGAGAAAGATATGTTGCCTCTGAGCACTGATTCTAGCAAAAACAAAGTCACAATTGATGGTTTGCAACCCAGTACTCAGTACATGGCATGTGTCTCACCCAAAGGAGTGCCACCTACAAAAGAGCAGTGCGTTATTTTCTCCACTGATAGGTTAAATGACGAAAGCAGCTCTCAGTTTTCTATTCTGATGTTGGCCAGCAGTGCAGCTTGTGTGATTGTTTTACCTTTGATATTTTTCTTACTCTACAAAGTTGTAAAACTTCACGTGAAACCGAAAACTGCAAAGGAAGCTGAGCTTGCAAAAGAGACGTATGTGAAATTTGAGACACTGTCTCTGAAGCCACGAACAATGAATGCAGGAGAGCAGCTCTGGGCACGAAGGTACACAGATGAATCAGAAAGACTTCTCCTTTGTTCTAGATCAAGCATGGATTCTCAAATGACCTTCAAAAGTGAGGGCTCTAGGTCTGAGTATCTGTGTTGAACATAGATGAGGGTGGAAGAGCTGGAATATGCAATAGGTAGAATTAATCCAAAATGATGATAGTGCATCTGGAAGCAGGTTGGCGCTAGGTTGCGGTCAGAATATATTATCTGATGAAAGGTAGTCTACTGGATGAGTAGGGCGGTGGGTAGGAAGGAGAATAGAAGAAAAATGTTGCCTATTTATTTTCCTTTTTTTAATGTCTGTTTCTTCAGATGTGAAGGAATGATGTTCTTGAAAAGATAAACCCAGTGTGAAATGATTGCCTGGTTAAAGATCTTCTATTTTTTTCTTCTCATTGAAATGTCATTCTGTTTTATCTTCTCTCGTTTTACTGTATGATGTGCTAGTTGCACGTATCAAACATTAATCACAAGCTTCATAAAAATACGTTCTTAAAAATAATGAGAAAGCAGTTTAAAATAGTTCTATTGAGGTCAAAACTTTATTTGAAAATACAAGTTTTCTTCCGACATCAGCTTGTGCTTTGAGATGTCATAGAGCTCTGTTTGGGCAGTGTCCTGGTCTGGAAGTCATCTCAGGCTAATCAAGGCTGAAGCTAGGTAGCCACATCTTATGGACTATTGAGGAAGTGCAATACACATCAGATAGGCATTTTGCAGATGCTATGGCAAAGGGTATTAGTATTTTAGTATTATTTAGAATTATTTAGTATTATTTAGTATTCTGAAGCTCAGGTAAGATACCATTACGAGTAACAATGTGAGAGATACTAGGTATTAATAATGTTAATTACATCAAATGGTCTTATTGCAAAATCTCAGCCTTAGAATTTACGTGGATGCATATGTCTAACATACCTCATTTTCAGAAATCTCTGTATAGAAAACTTAGTGGCACTGTGTAATATGACACACACTCTTATACACCAAATAATACATAGATATTGCACAATATTATAGACTACACTGTAAGAGGAAGTCTTGTCCTCAGGTCACGTTGGTTGTGTAATGAAGTTCAATAAGCACAGTGAAAGTTAATTTTGCGCATGCCTCCCAATGTTTAAAAAAATCAGGTATTAATAGTAATGGTGATGCAGAATGGTGTATTAATGATCATAATGAATTGTCTCTTCCGTGGCTGCTTTCTTATTGCCCAAAGTAAATAACAGAGCTTCTACTTTTCTTAGGTTCACTTAGAGGTATGTATGAGTTCAGAATCACAGTTTTTCCTAAAAATTAAAACTGAATTGTTTTCTTGAACCTTTCTATGCCTAGAAGAACTGATTGTTTTTCTAGGAAATTGGGACCCTTCTCTTCCCAGAGGGGAAATATTACTCAAAGCTGCAAATCAAAGCCTAGTTAGTTAACTTCAAAATAGTGTCATTTCTTGCTGTCGCTAGTGTAGGATTAAATTTTGCCTGATGGAGTGCTACAGAGTTTATCTGTTAAGGTAGAGATGTCCAGAGAAAAACACTTTGTCAAAAACCCTCCAATACAAAATCACAGCAGAAAACAAACACGCTGAAAAATCTCCATTGTACCTACATGCTTGATGCTCCATGGTCAGGAATAATAGAATGAGTATTTGAGGCCGTGGGAGCTGTTAGGAAGCAGGTGAGGTGTTCAATGCACAAAATTAGCTTACCTGCCTATGCGTTTAGAATCAACCTTGGTGTTCCTTTCTGTGTTACTAGTATATTGTGGTTTAAAAGTGATCTTTCCTTTTTTTTTTCATGGATAACTGTGATTGCAGCAAAACGGGTTTTAGTTTTCTAAATGGATTATTTTGACTTTGGCAGGTTTTTTAAAAATTTGGGATCTTCTAGGGAAAACAGATTTGTTTTGTGTCAAAATGAAGGTTCATCTGACAAGTAGTTTATGATAAACTAAATTTTTAACAGGAGCTGAAGTGTTACGATATTTGCCTTCTCTCTTCCATATCTATAGTATAGCCAGTAGTTGTTGCTGAAGGTGTTTCCACTTAAAAACATGTTTGTCATTAATGGGAACAAATATTTTAACATTTTTTCTTTATTTTCATTCCTGGACAATATTTGATTTCAGGTTTCAAAGCTTTACATGAAACTTGGATCTAATTCTGGAATTCAAAAGTGCTGTCACCTGACTTGTAGATGATACATCAATATATCGGATTGGGGAGCTGCAAAGCTTGTCTGAGACAGCTCACTTGCAAATATGTAACCTTTTGGTGTGACTGATTCGTATGGAATTATCATGTCCTAAAGTTAAATATTACTCTCTATGACCATGAGTGCTATCAGGGCATCAAAGATGGAATGTATTATAAAGGGCACCTTCTTTCAAGAAAACGTTCAATACCTTATTTCTTTCCCTGGTTCTTGAGACAACAGAGTTACGTGACCCAAACATGCTACTGTACCTCACGTCTAAACAGCAGAATTTGTTGCAGAATTTCAACGGAAATTTGATACAAAGGCCAAATGGCACCATAAAGACATGTGCCCTGCATCACCCATGATCGGTTTAATTAAAGAGCTGAAGAAGAACTTCTGGTAACAGAAGCAAAATTTCATGCTGTAAATTGTTAGTACTAATGATTAGAATCATTATGAGAGGGATTTTGTCACCTATAATCAGTTTGTATAATATCTTCTGAAATGCAATACTGACTCAATCATCACTATGGACAGTGATGACTATAATCTGTGCTTGCCTGGAGAGGATTCAACCAATATTTATGCATTGCCTTTCATACATTTTGCACTTTTTTAGCTCAATTCATCCTGCATGTCACCAAAAAGTTTAGACCTCTTTTTATATGTTATCTACAATGGGTGTGTCAATATTAGATGGTTAATGGAGGATCTGGGTAACGTGAGCTGAATTCCAAACAGACCTCACTTAAAACTTTAGTGGGCCTCAGCGCTTGGCATAGTTAACCACAGTCCTGGCTTCAGTGTGCACTTACTAAGCCAAGCTTTAGGCATGCATACATCTATTTTAGTCCTTGCCATTGCTCACAGTGGACTTTGTGTTCCTTGCACTGTCATCAGATTCTCATACTTTTCTCATACTTTTCTCAGGTGGGGGATTAAGAGAAAAAACTCTTTGTGTGTACCATGAAAATGATTGTGATAGCAAAAGGGTTTGAACTTGGGCTGTATCTAAGAGGCTAAACAAAGGACATTTTAAACTCATTACCTTTTCAAAGAAGTAATTAAAATAGAAGTTGTTTTGATGTGAAAATAAAAGATTGTTTTTATACGTGACAGTGTGTTTGCCTGGCCCTTTCATTTTTGGTTATAGCTCTAGACAATATATGATGAGTGTAACTGTGGGAACAAGAGGAAGTCTGAGAAGAAATGAGAGAAAATACAAAGAGAAGGCTGAGAAACAGTGGAAGGGTAATATCCTAGAGGATGCTGGGGCTACGTGCCACAAAGTCTTTTGCTTGCAGTTCTGCTGTGTACACGGCAAGGACGCTGGGACATCTGCAGACAGGTAGCTATAAAACAATGGGTGAAGGTACTGCCAGCGTATTGCAGTACGTGGGGACCTATGCATGGAAGCTACAAAACTGGAGTGTGGAACAAAAGCACCAGGGGAATTTGAAGAATGTGCTTGTAGCTGTTATTAAAGCCTGTCTGTGTCCCAGTGAAAGTTTTGAGAATTTTTTGAAGAAGATTGCCTATAAACTGAAAAGACAAGGGTGAGTAGTTTATGCATTTACTACAAGGGGTGTGTACCAGTGCAGTTTTGGCTACAGTGTGAATCCTAGATGTAATATACTACAATAATCATAGTCTATGGTTTTCATTTAAAACCAAATAGTTCATTAGATTTGTGTCTAGGAGGCAGACCAACTGTAGCAACTTGCTGTGTACTGGGCACCCGACCTCTCCCGTCAGGGGT